>NC_055971.1:32005515-32228015 GCF_018492685.1 Alosa sapidissima
ACACCCTCTCCCTTTCTCTCTCTCTCTCTCTCTCTCTCTCTTCCCTCTCCCACCCTCTCTCTCTCTCTTTCTCTCTGTTCTGTGAAAGAGAAGCACACGGCTGGCTCGCCACAGCGGCACGCCGTGATCAGAGGAAATGATGGAGGAAGAGAAGAACAGAGAGAAGAAGAAATGCTTTGTTTGCATTGCATTGCATGTTTTTTGGAGGACACCAAACTTGACTCCCATAGACATACTAGTATACGTGTCCACCACTGGAGCTAAATGACTTGCTCATGCCGAGGACTACGTTGGGTCTTAATTGTTAGTGAGAGTCATTCTCAAGGTGTACACTAAGGCCAAGGTTACAGTGGGAGTAGCTGGCAGCCAACAGAGCCCCTGGCGCTAGCATGCACGCATGTAGCCAGTCTGCTGTGTCGCGCCGCGCGGGATAAAGGTCTGCTAAACGAGACGGAAAGAGAGGAGACAGGGGGGATGGGGGGAGCAGGAAGACAGAAAAGAGAGGTAAAAAGGAGAGAACGAGGCAAAGCGGAGGGAAGAGATACAAAAGAAAGGGGGGGGGGGGGGGGGGTAAAGCCCCGTTCAGACTGCAACAGACTCGCGATAAGAGAACATGTCATATGAATGGAATTCAGCAATTACAGGCAAGGTAACTACTGGTGATGTGAAACCTTGCAAGACAAAGTTTTATGATTGCAACTTTCGAGGTGACAAGCGAAGGGAGCTGAGGGAATTACGAGGGAATTGCTGTGTGCGTGAACAGGGCTTACAAGGGATGAAGCCTGGATCATATGGGGGGGGGGAATAGGGAAGAAAGGGGGCAGAGTCAGGTGTAGAGTTTATACAGTCTATGGAATAGAGTTTATATGGTGTAGAGTTATACAGTCTATGGTGCAGAGTTTATATGGTGCAGAGTTTATACCGTCTATGGTGTAGAGTTATACAGTCTATAGTGCAGAGTTTATACCGTCTATGGTGTAGAGTTATACAGTCTATGGTGTAGAGTTTATACCGTCTATGGTGCAGAGTTTATATGGTGTAGAGTTTATATGGTGTAGAGTTTATATGGTGTAGAGTTATACAGTCTATGGTGCAGAGTTTATATGGTGTAGAGTTTATATGGTGTAGAGTTTATATGGTGTAGAGTTTATACCGTCTATGGTGCAGAGTTTATAACGTCTATGGTGCAGAATTTATACAGTCTATGGTGTAGAGCTTATATGGTGTAGAGGTTATACAGTCTATGGTGTAAAGTTTATACAGTCTATGGTGTAGAGGTTATACAGTCTATGGTGCAGAGTTTATATGGTGTAGAGCTTATATGGTGTAGAGGTTATATGGTGTAGAGTTTATAAAGTCTATGGTGTAGAGTTTATACAGTCTGGTGTAGAGCATAAATAATCTATAATCTATGGTGTAGAGCGTATATAATCTATGGTGTAGACTGTAGAGCATATATAATCTATAATATATGGTGTAGAGCGTATATAATCTATGGTGTAGACTGTAGAGCATATATAATCTATAATCTATGGTGTAGAACATTTATAATATATGGTGTAAAGCGTATATAATCTATGGTGTAGAGCGTATATAATCTATGGTGTAGAGTAGGGGTGTGCATTGGCACTGCCCTCACAATTCGATTCGATTATGATTCACCAGGTAACGATTCAATTCGATTCTACGATGCATTGCGATGCATCAAAATTCTACTGCACACAACAAGGCAAATTTTGAGGTCATGAGGCAATACAAGCAGTCAGATATTGAACAACAGATTGTATTGGCTGCTATGTCAAGTCAAGTCAAGTGAACTTTATTTCTATAGCACATTTAAAAACAACTGAGTTGAACCAAAGTGCTTACAAACAAACATAAAACAATGACAATGGTACAACAACAATAATAACATAACATGGGGGGGAAATAAATAAATAATTGAAATAATAAACAAATTGGTCAAAAATAAAATAAAGAATAAAGAGTGTGTGTGTGTGTGTGGGGGGGGGGGGGGGATTAAGGTAGATTCAAAGCTTGGGAGAAAATGAAAGTCTTTAAGTTAGACTTAAAGCAGTCAATGGTTGGAGAGGATTTAATATGTACAGGTAGACTATTCCAGAGTTGGGGGGCAAGAACAGAGAAGGCTCTATCACCCTTAGTTTTAAGGCGTGTTTTAGGGATATAGAGAAGATTCTGAGATGAAGACCTAAGTGATCTTGGAGTGCTGTAAGGAATTAGTAGGTCACCTATGTAACTAGGTCCCAAACCACTGAGGGCTTTCAAGTAAAATTTCAAAGTAAAATTTTAAACTTAACTCTGCTCCACAGGTAACCAGTGCAGCTTAGCCAACACAGGAGTTATATGCTCACGTTTCTTAGAGCCACTTAATAATCTAGCTGCTGCATTTTGAACTAGCTGAAGTCTGTTGAGAGTGGAGTGGGTCAGGCCTGCATATAATGAATTACAATAATCTAGTCTAGATGTTATGAAAGCATGTATAAGAGTTTCAAGATCGGAGAAGGACAAAAAGGGCTTCAGTTTTGCAATGGTTCTTAACTGGAAAAAGCTGCCTTTGACCACACTATTTACTTGCTTATTAAAATTTAAAGAGGAGTCAAAGAAAACCCCAAGATTCTTTACTTCACTGTGGCAGTTTGCAGAGAGAGGTCCTAGTGCATTTTTCAAGATGTGTGTATTATCACTCTCCTGTATCTTTGACATAAATATCATTAAATAAAATAAAATTGAATGGTACAGGGTATTGGATATGGCATTTTAATAAGTTTAATAATTTAAACACATTGTAAAACTTAAAGCCCAAATTTGGAGACATCCATGCATGTCGAAATTTGCTGCAAATTCAAAACTGGATTACTCTGGAACGGCTAACTGTACAGGGGACCGCTTTACACCTTTCTGTTCGGTAAGGTCAGCTGTTTATTCTGATATATGGTTTGTTATGTGTTGAACGAAGGGTTCATGAAGTATCCCACCGATATGAAAGGGTAAGGAGATGGGCGCAGAACCTTCAGTAGAATTTATGATTAAATTGAATTATATTATTTACTTTTCTCGTGAACCGTTCACCACAGCAATTAACGGCTAACATCGTTTAAAAGCTGAGAAAAAGCTCTTTCATGTGATGTGATAGGCTACTTGTGATGTCTGTGTGATGAGTAGGCTCGTTCGCGAGTAGTTCAACTGAGAAGAATGGGTGAATTTGGATGCACTTTCTTTCTTGCCGTGCGCTGTCTCCACTACCTAAAAGACTAAATTAATTTGCGCTGTGAATGCTTATTTTGACAGGCCATAGGCTAAATAAAAATCGTTATTAGTCGGACGCAAAACAGAATATTGAAAGAAGGGGGCACCAAGGCCACCGTGGCCTGTAAACCTCTGATTTTCAAAGGGGCAACCCGGCCAACTCAAGGGGCTACGATCGACGTGAAATTCCTACCCTGCACACACAGTAACGAAGCCAACTCAGGATGCCAACGATCGACATGGTTCGTGAAGTTAGTTGTATTGCCAACGTGCTTGATTTTAGTGTGGCAGGTTTTACACACCGCGTACGTCTTGTCTAGTTTCCCATTCACTTCGTAGAATCCGAAATGTGCCCAGATGTCCGCTTACCAAGCTTTGGGTGCGTTTTTATGGAGCTAAATTTGTCTCAATAATATTTGTATATGCGCAGAGGGGGATCCACAAATATTTCTTGATTTGCATGTGTGTTTTTATATCTACAAATAAAAAATCATATTTGTAACTCGTATATTGGTTTTTACAAATATAGATGTGCATTTGTAAATAAAATGCCATTTGTAAAACCTAAAATTTAATTTGTGAAATGTGATTCTGCATTTGTGGATCACCAACACACACATTCTTCCCTTTCCAAAGTTACGTGTTTTTGAGACGTTCTTTGCATGAAAGTCGCACAAATCCACACGTAAAAAAATCGTATTTGTAACTTGTAAATTGGTTTTCACAATTGTAGATGTGTATTTGTAAATGAAATGGCATTTGTAAAACTGAAAATTGCGTTTGTGAAATCTAATTTTGCATTTGTGGATCACCAGCACACACAGTTTTCGCATTTGTGGATCAGCACACGTATTTTTGAGACAAACTTTGCGGCAGAGAAGCCACCCAGATCCACAAGTAGCCTGCTGACACTTTCTAATCCAGTAGATGGCAGTGTTGTTCTATGGGACGCATAACACACAGAGCTAGCGAACCTAGTTCTTAAATCTAACAAGTTATGCCTTTTACAACAAGCTTTTTGATGGAAAAGTGGTGTTTAATTTCCATAATCTTTGTTTAGTGAACGCATAAAACCGTCAGTTTGTAATGTACAAGAAATGTGGTAGCACAATGGTTGGAGGAGTGAGTTCTGACCCCAAGGATTTTTGGTTCAAATCCAGGCTCAGCGCAACATTTCATATAGGCCCTACAGTTCCAATTCTATGAGCCCACCTGAACAGCTGTTTTAACGTTGCCAGCTGTTTTTTTTTTTTTTTTGCTCGGTAATGAACTGCAAGAACTGACAGTGTGAAAGACTAAATTAATTTGCGCTGTGAATGCTTATTTTGACAGGCCATAGGCTAAATAAAAATCGTTATTAGTCGGACGCAAAACAGAATATTGAAAGGCCCAATTGATCTTTTTCCAAGTTTACACTGAATAAAGAGAGGTAAATAGGCCTATTATTTAGACAGAAGTAGCTATTGCACTGGTAAATAGATCACATAAATTCCCATTGAGAGACTGTATAGCCTACTGATAAGCTAGCTAGCAGGCAAACTAACTTGGCTACCGTTATATTATCACCATTTTTTCTTTTTTCTACCTGTAGGCTATAAATTAACCCTTTGTTCACGGCCTGCTTAAACACAGCGCATAAGATAGGCTATCAATCACTAATAAGGTCGAGATTTCACTCAAGCGTCTGATGTTCATAACTCTGTTCTAGAATCTTTGGTTTTAACACTTAAAACCTTGGTTGCTAGGTAACTATAAACAAACTCAAAGATCATAATTCTTGATTTCGCTTCATGCGTTTCGGTTTTATGCGTTCACTAAACAAAGATTATGGAAATTAAACACCACTTTTCCATCAAAAAGCTTGTTGTAAAAGGCATAACTTGTTAGATTTAAGAACTAGGTTCGCTAGCTCTGTGTGTTATGAGTCCCATAGAACAACACTGCCATCTACTGGATTAGAAAGTGTCAGCAGGCTACTTGTGGATCTGGGTGGCTTCGCTGCGCAAAGTTTGTCTCAAAAATACGTGATCCACAAATGCTGATCCACAAATGTGAAAACGAAAACTGTGTGTGCTGGTGATCCACAAATGCAAAATTAGATTTCACAAACGCAATTTTCAGTTTTACAAATGCCATTTCATTTACAAATACACATCTACAATTGTAAAAACCAATTACAAGTTACAAATATGATTTTTTTATTTGTGGATATCAAAACACGAATGCAAGTCAAGAAATATTTGTGGATGTTGCCATCTACTGGATTGCGATTTCTGTGTGCCGGTGAATTAAAGTAGGCCTATTTACGTGTGGATTTGTGTGACTTTCATGTGAAGAACGTCTCAAAAACACGTAACTTTGGAAAGCGAAGAATGCGTGTGCTGGTGATCCACAAATGCAGAATCACATTTCACAAATGAAATTTTCGGTTTTACAAATGGCATTTTATTTACAATGCACATCTATATTTGTAAAAATCAATCTACGAGTTACAAATATGATTTTTTTATTTGTAGATATCAAAATCACACATGCAAATCAAGAAATATTTGTGGATCCCCCTCTGCGCATATACAAATATTATTGAGACAAATTTAGCTCCATACGTTTTTAATCACCTGTCTATCGCATTCATTTCCCTCTGTCATCTTGATTCTTTAGTGTTGTTGTTATGCTGCCGCTTAGCATGTAGCTACAGGCTGCGCATGTCATTACAACGTTGCTCCGGAAATGCCACCAGCAGTAATTGAAACTTCACAACTTATTGTCCACTCAAAGCCAGAAAATAAACAGTGACATAATCAATTATGGCACGTTGCCGCATCGATGCTGAATCGTGCTTGCCCCGCATTGCAATGCATCGCCGAATCGATTATTGTTGACACCACTAGTGTAGAGCATAATCTATGGTGCAGAGTGTATATAATCTATGGTGCAGAGCGTATATAATCTATGGTGCAGAGTGTATATAATCTATGGTGCAGAGCGTATATAATCTATGGTGTATATGGTGCAGAGCGTATATAATCTATGGTGCAGAGCGTATATAATCTGGTGCAGAGCGTATATAATCTATGGTGCAGAGCGTATATAATCTATGGTGTATATGGTGCAGAGCGTATATAATCTATGGTGCAGAGCGTATATAATCTGGTGCAGAGCGTATATAATCTATGGTGCAGAGCGTATATAATCTATGGTGTATATGGTGCAGAGCGTATATAATCTATGGTGCAGAGCGTATATAATCTATGGTGTATATGGTGCAGAGCGTATATAATCTATGGTGTATATGGTGCAGAGCGTATATAATCTATGGTGCAGAGCGTATATAATCTATGGTGCAGAGCGTATATAATCTATGGTGTATATGGTGCAGAGCGTATATAATCTATGGTGCAGAGCGTATATAATCTATGGTGTATATGGTGCAGAGCGTATATAATCTGGTGCAGAGGGAAACAAAGGAAGAGAGAAGACGGGCAGGAGAAGGAGATCAAAACCATCAAAAGGTCAAAAGGCCAAACTGCCAAACTGGAGCGAGCAAAGACAACTCCCCTGGCACTCTCTGGGCACGTTGAGCTTTGCTTAACATATGGCGCTGGCATGCTGGCATGGCAGTGCCACGGGAGAGTCGAGTGTGGCACAAGCCATGCAATACAAACACACACACACAAACAAAAACCTCCAAATGGAAGCCAGGGAGGTGGCGGCGTGCTAATTAAAGTGTGTGTGCATTCGCTTTGCTCGAGCGCCTTCCAAACACACGGAAACATTCACCCCCCCGCCAACACACACACACACACACACACACACACACACACACACATGGCCGTGCTCACCCCCCACCAACACCCACACACACACACACACACACACACACACAAGCTCACCCCCCACCAATTCAAACAAAAAGGAAAGTGTTTGAACACTCAAGTGCCTGCTGAGCTCCGAGGGATGCAGCTGCCTCTCTGGAACAGCCCTTACGGCAGCTGAAACAGGAGTCGCTCTGGCCCAGACGAGGCCCAGACAAGGCCCAGGCTCAGAAGATGTCCGAGACCAAGGGACTGAACAGACATAACGCATCATATCCTGTAGAACCAAATACACCAGGTGGTTTTTTGATGAAATATTATTCATACTGTTATTTATACTGTTGTCCTGTCACTTATCGTGTGTGTGTGTGTGGTGTGTGTGTGTGTGTGTGTGTGTGTGTGTGTGTGTGTGTGTGTGTGTGTGTGTGTGTGTGTCACCCAACTTTAGCTTTAAACATTGTGCTGGACTCACTTAATAAAGAGGTGATTAACGCCAAATGTAAATCCTACTAACTCATCTTCGCAGCAGCAGCAGCCTCATCTGCAGTTTTCTTTTAGGATGAAGGAGCAAGACAATTCCTTTACCTGGACCTTTACTACACAGCTGGTTCCCCACACAGTGGAAGTGAAAGGTGCCTAGTTCTTCCTGCTCTCTGATTCTCCACTGGGTGTGTACTTGGTGCTGCTCTGATGAGCAAGCCTCTTCCCACTGACCACTCACAAGGGGCTTGGGAAAGATGTGGGCAGCCATGTGCAGTTCCTGTAATCTCCCTTTAATGTGTCTCCCTGGGCATGTGCCCCGCTGCATTTCAGATGGAACATTTAGCAATCAGATTCAGTTGGTGATGGCAGTCACCGTGTGTGTGTGTGTGTGTGTGTGTGTGTGTGTGTGTGTGTGTGTGTGTGTGTGTGTGTGTGTGACTACTTCTCAGATTTAACTTGGAGGGTGGTGCTCCTGCAGCTCCATCTAAATGTTGAAAGTGGACTGAAAGTGCTGCTCATGTGTCCTGTACATCACAGGGGTAAAAAAACACCTTTTCCCCTCCTCTCAAGGACTCACTTACTCAGGGAGCTTCATTTGTCCCATAGAGATAGTATAGTAAAACATAGAGATAGTATAGTGAAACATAGAGATAGTATAGTGAAACATAGAGATAGTATAGTAAAACATAGAGATAGTATAGTAAAACATAGAGATAGTATAGTAAAACATATAGTATAGTGAAACATATAGTAAAACATAGAGATAGTATTAAAACATAGAGATAGTATAGTAAAACATAGAGATAGTATTAAAACATAGAGGTAGTATAGTAAAACATATAGTATAGTGAAACATATAGTAAAACATAGAGATAGTATAGTAAAACATAGAGATAGTATTAAAACATAGAGGTAGTATAGTAAAACATAGAGATAGTATAGTAAAACATATAGTATAGTGAAACATATGGTAAAACATAGAGATAGTATTAAAACATAGAGATAGTATAGTGAAACATATGGTAAAACATAGAGATAGTATTAAAACATAGAGATAGTATTAAAACATAGAGATAGTATAGTAAAACATAGAGATGGTATTAAGACGTGTAGTAAAATGAAATTAGTTGCTAAACTTTGTCCTGTCCTGTGGTGTCTTGAGGGATCACCAACTACTTATAAAGATAAAGAAAGATTAAAAAGATTGAACAAACAGTGAGAGGGAGAGAGAGGGATGGGGAAGGAGAGGGGAGTGCAATGTGTGTAAGTCCAGTCTCCTCTCCTCTTTTCTTCTCTCCTCTCCTCCGTTTCCTCTCATCTCCTCTCCTCCTCTCACCCCCCCACCCCCCATCAAACAGTCTCATTTGCGCCCCGCCTGCCCACCAGAGACGAATGAGAGGAGTGGCAGACGCCGCCGGAGCGCCGAGGCGTGGCGAATACCCTCACATCTGCTCGCCGAGAAGAGTCTCAAATTACACTGCTGCACGCGCGCGGCGTGCACACCATGTCCATTCAGCCTCCATCTCAGACAACACCCCACGCTTATTAAAACTCAATTCTCTGGCAGTTATCGCTCAACTGAAGGCCCCTTTTTACGGGGAGATGCGCACAAGACGGCCCTCTGGGAGGGGGGTGCCCCGCGTGTGTGTGTGTGTGTGTGTGTGTGTGTGTGTGTGTGTGTGACACTCCAGTTAGATGTAGTACCTCTGTCACATGGTTTGCTGACATTAGCATCACTAGCGGAAAGAGAGAGCAAGAGGGAGAGAGAGGGAGAGGGAGAGAGAGAGGGAGACAGAGAGAGAGAGAGGGAGAGGGAGAGAGAGAGGGAGAGACAGAGAGAGAGGGAGAGACAGAGAGAGAGAGAGAGAGAGAGAGAGAGAGGGAGAAAGAGTAAGAGATGCTGTATCTCTGTGAACGTGCTCTCCAATTGTGGTGGTGACACATCAGCAGGGCGTTTGACATAGATAGACCTGGTAGACCCGTACCAGAGACGGTTGATAAAGATAGACCTGGTAGACCCGTACCAGAGACGGTTGATAAAGATAGACCTGGTAGACCCGTACCAGAGGCGGTTGATAACTTATCATTCTGGCTTTGAAGGAAAGCAAACTGTCTTGCGATCAATGCTCTGAATTCTGTTGTAAATATATCAGGCGGTTCTAAGAAACCAATCTTTTCTCTGTTGAAACAGGTTCAGTTAAGGAACTGTAAAAACTGTAAGTACTGCTTTAATTCTATTTATTCTGACCCCAATAAGAGTGTCATGCAATGCTGCTTGTTTTGTGCTTTTTCATGTAATTGTCAATGGAGAACATTCAACAGTAATATTCCTTTCCTTCCATCTCCATCATTTCCTCTAACTACATAGGAGGGGAAATTGCCTCTTGTAGCAAGTTGGTAGCGATGTGGTGTCTCCTTTGATTTGCTGTTCCATTACTTCTAAGATGCAATAAGAGCCTTGAAAGTTCAACCACTCAAGCCATTATAAGCAAAAGGCAACAGGACACAGCATTAGGTTGGACTAGCAATGAACCAATTTCAGCAGGGTCCTCTGTCCGTTATCATAAAACCCACCCTATGCTGGACAGGGAGAGGGAGGGCTGTGATTTGTTCCTAGGTTTTTGGTGATTCAGAAATCAGCTTCAATGACAAACTCTGCTCTGCTGCCAGTCCACAAATGTCAGGCTTCATGAGCTAAAATGCTTTCTGAAATGAATCTACTCAGAGTGTTGCCTCTCCCCACACTGAAAGTAATGTGAAATCCCATTTAGATGTCTCTACACAGATGATCAGAGTGTTGCTTCTCCACACACTGAAAGGAATGAGAAATCCCATTTAGATGTCTCTACACCGATGATCAGCCAGATCCAATACCAGTACCATGCTTCAGCAAGATTCCTTTGATGTTTTGAAAAGGCAAAATGTGTTGTCTTTTCTGATTTCTCATTTTTAACATATTGCACTTTGTGTTCCAGTCCTGACTCCAGAAGCATACGCATCCAGAGGCAGATCCAGCTCCTGCTGCTGATCAACTGAGCAGACGCTCTCAGGTCCAGATGTGGAAGTAGATTCAGTGGACCTGTCTCAGGCGCACTCCAACATCAGCTGCCATCTACAATTAATCCCCAGCATTATGGGATCATAGTAACGAGGACAGGAGACACCTGGTCATGCTAAACAAATTACTCCTTCCTGCTTTGCATCCTTTTCAATCAACCAGTAGTACATGAGAGACTAAATGCACTACAGTGCTACTGCTACTCACATAGGCAGCCTGTGAATGCACTACAGTGCTACTCATAGCCAGCCTGTGAATTACTCACCGTGGCCTTATCTATTGACCACGCAAGTCCGCATTTGCAAATGTCCATGTTTATCATCTCTCCATTATAGAGAAATTACTCATCTGCCCGTCAGGCTACAGTGGTTATTTTATACAATATGAGTTTACCATGGCAGCTATATTAACAGGCTATTAATTGTCTCAGCACTCTCCAAATTGATTTGTATGGCAAGTTAACCCCCTAGCATTCCACGCGTTCATGTCAACTCGGCATTAATCTGATTTCAGACGCGGTGATCTGGTGGTTGCAGCACTCAAACGAGTGGAAACAGACCTATAGACGTGCGTGCAGATGCACACCATACCCAGGGACCTATAGACGTGCACACCATACCCAGGGACCTATAGACGTGCACACCATACCCAGGGACCTATAGACGTGCACACCATACCCAGGGACCTATAGACGTGCACACCATACCCAGGGACCTGTAGACGTGCACACCATACCCAGGGACCTATAGACGTGCACACCATACCCAGGGACCTATAGACGTGCACACTATACCCAGGGACCTATAGACGTGCACACCATACCCAGGGACCTATAGACGTGCGTGCAGATGCACACCATACCCAGGGACCTATAGACGTGCACACCATACCCAGGGACCTATAGACGTGCACACCATACCCAGGGACCTATAGACGTGCGTGCAGATGCACACTATACCCAGGGACCTATAGACATGCACACCATACCCAGGGCCCTATAGACGTGCACACCATACCCAGGGACCTATAGACGTGCACACCATACCCAGGGACCTATAGACATGCACACCATACCCAGGGACATATAGACGTGCACACCATACCCAGGGACCTATAGACGTGTGTGCAGATGCACACCATACCCAGGGACCTATAGACATGCACACCATACCCAGGGACCTATAGACGTGCACACCATACCCAGGGACCTATAGACGTGCACACCATACCCAGGGCCCTATAGACGTGCACACCATACCCAGGGCCCTATAGACGTGCACACCATACCCAGGGACCTATAGACGTGCACACCATACCCAGGGACCTATAGACGTGCACACCATACCCAGGGACCTATAGACGTGCGTGCAGATGCACACTATACCCAGGGACCTATAGACGTGCACACCATACCCAGGGACCTATAGACGTGCACACCATACCCAGGGACCTATAGACGTGCACACCATACCCAGGGACCTATAGACGTGCGTGCAGATGCACACCATACCCAGGGACCTATAGACGTGCAGATACAACGACAAACACTACTGCTATCAGCACCCCTACTTGCCTGCCCATATCCCCGTGCTAAAGGTACACAACGCACACCTTGCCTGCCCATATCCCCGTGCTAAAGGTACACAACGCACACCTTGCCTGCCCATATCCCCGTGCTAAAGGTACACAACGCACACCTTGCCTGCCCATATCCCCGTGCTAAAGGTACACAACGCACACCTTGCCTGCCCATATCCCCGTGCTAAAGGTACACAACGCACACCTTGCCTGCCCATTCCCCCGTGCTAAAGGTACACAACGCACACCTTGCCTGCCCATTCCCCCGTGCTAAAGGTACACAACGCACACCTTGTCTGCTCATTCCCCCGTGCTAAAGGTACACAACGCACACCTTGCCTGCCCATACACAACGCACACCTTGCCTGCTCATTCCCCAGTGGTAAAGGTACACAACGCACACCTTGCACTGTGCTGCGGTGCTGAACTGACCACGGAATCACACCTTATATCTGCTGCCACAGCAGGTCGGCACATAAATCAACTTCTGAACAAAGAGCAAACGTGAGAGCAGATAACTGCCGCAGGTCCTAAGAAGCAGACAGACCCCCAAAGTAACACTTATGATGTATATGTTTACAAGTTTGCAGGTAAACTCCCCAAATGACCCCATATTTATCAAAATTGACTATATCTCTCCAAGGAACAAATGACCGCTATTACCGCCACATTACAAATGAAACCAGACATGGCAAGATACCTTCAGAGGTTCAGAATGACCCCCCCCCCCCTTTTAGCTTTTGTTATGTTACCAAAACATTAAATCTAACCTGCATATGAACAGATACATTATTCATCGCATGAATTACCCTCAGACAGAGTTCATGATGATGCAGTTGATGTACTTCATTGCCTTCGCCCTATATGTCAAGCTCAGAGTGTGTGCGTGCCTTCATACTGTGGCCTAGTCTGGCACAAGTCCAACATGAGTGGACTTGAAATCAGAGGAGGAAGTGCCAGGAATGATGAGCTGGAGGTGAGAGGAATGACTATTAGTTCGTCTCGCTGCCATTCTTTCTCAAGATAAAACTGCTTTGTTTTTACCGAACTCGCTGGCACACGATTCTGATTTAAGTTGGCGCTTGCGGAATTCAATAGTAATTTTAGAGAACAGGAGAGAATTGATTCCTCTGATGCTGTGGCAGCGTGTGTGTCTTGCCCAGCTCTGGTCAGAGCACCGCTGTGCTGTCCGACATGGAACAACAGGACTACGGGGAGAGAGCGTGAGAACTCTTTTCAAATCTATTGATCTTAATCAAGGGAGACGTTTGGAGAACAGGACCACTATTAAAATGGGGAAGATCGCTCCCTGATCTCGGCAGTGGGGGGAAGCTTGAATAATGGACTGACCTAATGGGAATGTCTTGAGCGTGGTTCCCATACCCAAGGGTAGATGTACCAGCACTATTAAATATTCAACACCCTCTCTGTTGATTACTGAGGAATTTGTCGACTCTTCATATTCATTAGCCTGAATAGCCAGGAATATGTTGAGTTTATCTTTTGGCCATTGAATATGTGCCTAAGAGTAAGTTAATTAATCACATCAACCATCCACATTTTTGATTGACACATGCAGGGTGCCACAGGTAAAACCAGATTGTAGACTATCTGGTAGTCTACAAAACCGGATTGTAGACTAGCCTACCAGATTGTAGATAACAGGAAGTTAACATGCAAATCAGGCCTTCGATATCCCGTACATCTGAGAGTCACAATGGGTGTCAAATTAAGTTTTACATTTGTTCAATCAGACTCGATAATAACGGAGAGCGAAAAGAACTCAGGAGCTGATGCTGAACCCTTGCGCTGTCCACGGTCCTGAAGGAGCACGATGGTTACTGCCTGGATAGAGTCCGACAATGTGTCGAGGTAGAAATGCATATAAATTATCGTTTCAGGGCATTGTACAACGTTTTGAGCTACTGGTGCACAGGTGTACTCTACTTTATGTAGACGAGACATTTTTTCTCCTAATATCTTGCTATAATGAAGTGTTTACCACCTGATGAATATTTTCACAAAGAACACGAAATCATTTGATCAAGCACTTGTATGCCGGTCTCCTCCATTATGCAAGCATTTATAATACTATATACATATGATATGATTGAAGAGATAATCTAACAGTATTAGCAATAATGGCAACACCTCCACCCCATGTTTGGTAAGAAATACAACTGCATGACATCATCCTTAAATCGACGCACTTACCAGCACAACAGCGCATAGGCTGTGAAACGCCATTCGTTCTACCTGATTCTAAACATAACGATTTCGTTTAAAGGCGGAAATGGTGAGTTTTACCTGGGAGATTTTCAGTGACAGACGCTTTCTTTCCCCAGTCTCGCCGCGCAGTCTGGAGCCGTCTCCTTGACTGATCGTCCTGCGAACACGAGCAAAGTTGCAAGGGTTTATAAGCTCGGAGTCACAGTAAGCAGGCACACTTCTGTCATCTAGAACAGCGTTCCCCCCAAACACTATAACGAAATCCGCGATTTTTGGTTACAGGAATCGACTAAACGCATCAGTCGTTTACCGATACAGAGGCGTGAGCGATGCGGTACATCCCTTGCAGCCACATGTCATAGGCTACGCGTGAAACGCACACACATGCACAGACTCAGACGCCGAAGTTCACTCATGCATGCGCAAATTAACAAGATTATAGCATGACAAGACGATTCACACCGAAAACTGCCCGTCCTCAGCATGTCTGGATATTGCCGATGGTCAAGCGCCAGCTAGGAACAGTTTGGAATGAAGCGCCTCGACAGTCGGGCTCCGAGTTGGGAAGTGCTCTCTCAGCCAATGGGATGTTTGGGTCGTGCATGATTTATATCGCGTGTAGCGAGCACTGGGAGTCATTTAGTTCAGCAATCAGCATCAATCACACGGGACCTGTTCCCACTCGCTGCAGTGAGACTGTGTAGGACTGGGCAGCATGCGAAGGTGCAGGTTTTACAGCGGCGCGTTTCACAGTCAGGCTTTAGAGAGATTGATGTCGGGCTCTTTGACAGGCTCGCATTTACCTTACAACACACATGAGCACGAACAGGTGTGTTCAAAGCAAAGGTAGATAAAACAAAAATGACCAGCTTATCTAGGGTGAACTGGAGTTGCTCTATAAAGCCTACGAGCATACTGGACAGATATAATTAAATTGAGGCGTGTCTCATGAACCACAGCTATGTTGTTCATGACGTGAATCTGATCTCTCGTTTCACCAGAGTAGCCTGTGCTCACATCATGTTCTAAGTATGCACTAGGTATGATGCTGTCAGGCTCAGTCGAGCTAGCCCTACAATTACTCTTCGCTAGGAGGCGTAAAAGCGTTGCAATTTCATTCCATTCTGCTATCGAACACATTTGAGTAAATATGTGTCACTGTCAAACAATACGTCATGTATAAAACAAACTCAGGGTAGGCCTATAACGTGTTAAATCCATTAGACCGAAGCACTGATCTCCGGAGGGAAGGCTGACCAGAAAATATGTTTCACCTTGAGTTCTAGAAGGGACTTGTCTGTTGGAGACTAGATCCAAGCTATGTCGTGGAAGTTTCCAATGCAAACCTATATGGACAGCTACGTAATCGGCATACACCCTCCCCACTACTGTTCGGTGACAAGGACGTATAAAAGATTTTATCTACCCGTGACTTATAGTGTTGTCTTCATACTGGGACTAACTCTGAATGGGTTACTACTCTGGCTGGTGTGCAGTCGCACACGCAGGTGGAGCTGCTCGGTGGTCTACATGGCCAACCTGGCAGTGGCGGACCTGCTCTACGTGCTGGCGCTGCCCCTGCTCATCATCAGCTATGGCATGGACGACCTCTGGCCGTTTGGGGACATAATTTGCAAGGCCGTGCGGTTCTTTTTCTACACCAACCTTCACTGTGGAATGATGTTCCTGATGTGCATCAGCGTCCATCGGCTCTTGGGTGTATGCTATCCCATTAAGGCCATGCGCTACCGCACTAAGAGGCTTGCTGTCATCGCCTCAAGCATGATCTGGATATTGGTGACCGCAGAAGTTTTGCCGACATTAGTTTTCGCCCACACCGGCTTCATCAACAATATGACGGTCTGTTTCGACATGACCAGTCCAGGAAAATTCAAGCAGTATTTCCCCTACGGTTTGTTTCTGGCTATAGTAGGGTTTATAATTCCTTTTCTGGTCATCCTCATTAGTAACTGTTCAATGGTGAGAGTTTTATCCAAACAGCAAAGCGACGGTTGCTCAAATGGCACAGCGATGCGCAACAAGTCTATTCGCACCTTGCTCGTTGTGTCTCTAATCTTCGTTGTGTGTTTCGGGCCGTATCATATCACAAGGACCCTTTACTTGTTCGTGCGAGTTTACATGGCCAGCAATTGTAAAGTTCTCAACGTGGTTATGTTCAGCTATAAGATATGGAGGCCCATCGTAAGTGTACACTGCTGCATCAACCCCATACTCTACTTCATTGGCTCCAACAGAAAACGCAAGCTTTTCTGGACTGTTTTATTCCGAAAGCGAGTGCATCCTACTGTATGCACAGTGCAAGCTCAAGAGCAGGCCGAGAAAAATGAAACCGGAGCATCTGGTAGTGGGAAGAGTGGATGAATTTCCTGGACACTCACAGATAGAAACTCAACAAAACTGGGTTGTACGGGACATCTTTCGTAATTACACCTTTCTGATTTTTTTTAGTTCACTCTCTCCGTCCTCATGCGGATGCATATTTATTGTTAAGTGTTTTTGATTGAAGAAGCATAATTAATTGATCAATATGTGGCTCAAATCCAAAAACTAAAACTGTGTGACATGATGGATATAGTATACACTCCTTGAGGACCTACACAATTGCAGAACGATTTTACATTTTATTTCATTCTTTGTGGTGTTGTTCAAAGCATTGTTGGATGATGCTAATGATGGATGATTAAAGAAAAAGGTAAAACAAATGAGAAAATGCCACTATCCTCCTTTTTATTATCTTTATTAAATTAGATTAAATTAGATTCTATTAAACTTTATTGTCATTTAGCAGAGTAGGCCTACAGGTACAGAGCCAATTAAATGCAGTTGACATCCAACCAGAAGTGCAAAGAAGCATTGAATACCAAAGTGCAGGTTGAGTACAGTATTCTGTGCAGTTATGTACGATAGAGATTCAATATGTACAACAGTGTATTTAAATAAATTCAGGTTTTCCAGATGACATGTCTACAGTGACAGATAAGGAGTATAGAGGGTTATGTACAGAGAGTATAGACATATTTTATATATGTATAGGCAATATACTGTATACAGTATCCTCCAGAATTATTGGCACCTCTGAGTCTGCTAAAGTTGACTAAAATCCGATATAAAAAATCTAAAAAATAGGAAAAATCCAACCTTGAAGGAAAGCAATCTTGAAGATTGAAGAAAGTGCAAAAGCACTTTTTCTCTCTTGAATTTCCCCTTGAGGATCAATAAAGTATCTATCTATCTATCTATCTATCTATCTATCTATCTATCTATCTATCTATCTCTATCAATTTTATTTTGAGAAAAAAGAAAATCTCATAAAGAAATAAATATTTTTAACAAAAACACGTTGCTCACAATTATTGGCACCCGACCCCTGCTTGTAATACCTTCTTAAGCCTCCCTTTGCCAATAAAACAACTTGTAATATTCTCCTGTGACACCCCATAAAGTTGGTGAATATAGGGATTTAAGACCGTTCATCTTCACAAAATCTCCCCAGATCATCCAAATTCCTGATCTGGACGTTTGTTTTGGTTCATTGACCTGATGAATGATCCAATCATGACTAACTTTTAGTGTCTAGGCAGAGATTGACAGATTTCCTTTGGAAATGTTCAGGTTTTTCTTGGTGTTCATGATACCATGCACATTAATTAGGTTCCCAAGGCCTTTGCGAATAAAAACAGCCCCACAATAGCGCAGCCCCTCCACCATAATTCTCATTAGGCATGGGGTTCTTTTCAGTATAGGCATTCTTCTATGTACGCCAAAAACACCAAGTGTTTCTAGCCAAAGCGTGCAATTTTCATTTCATCTGACAATAGACCACACCTTCAGACAAAATCACTGTACCATTCAGTAACTCCTGCTGTTTACATTGGTAATTAAATGACTGGACAGGCTTTTACCTGGCATGCCCTCTAAATAATCTAGTGAGGTCACTTTTGAAGATTTTTTGGGGGACTTGACCCCAAGATGGTACCTTTATCTGGAACTCTCCAACAGTGGTTCTTATGGATATTTTCTCACCATCTCACCATCCTCTATATGGCGGATAACCATTGGTCTTTGTCCAAGCATGTTTGTCACATTTATAGACGTAACCTTTTAATCATTATTTTAACTGTAAATATAGGCATTTTCAACAAAGTAGTTACAAATGTCTTACTTACAAATTGTCAACACACTTTCATTAAGCCCTGAAGAAGGTCGGAAGCTACCGAAATGCGTCGGCAGGTCCAAAGTAAAATAAAGGACTTTTATTAATATACAGAGTGCCTCGGATCTCTTCTCTCCTTTTTTGACATGCATTCCTTTTGATCCTGATGAGCACCTGATTCTGGAATTGAACTGATGCAATCGCGCACAGTGCTATCTAGCATTAGGCCGCACAGCATTCTGAGCAGCGCACAGTAGGGCGGTCCTTATCAAGTCCATTTTTTTTTGCAAAATGTTAGTGTCTTAACCTCTTAAACTGTTCCTTTTAACTTCAAAATTATGAAGATATGCAAAAATTTTGACAAATAAAATATATTTAGAGGTAGCTCAATCATGTGGAAGATTGCCTATGTTAAGCTGTGCTGCGTTATTGTGATATGCAAGTAATATTAAAAGTTGCTGCAAATGAACTGCATTTTATTGAAATCAGAGCAACACTGACATGACAACAATGACAACAATCTCAAAAAAAATCGCTCTGTCAGTGATCTTCCATTATAATAGATGGCAGATTTGATTAATTCTGGTATGGTGGAACCAATCAAATAAACTTCACTTCTTGTTTTCGCCATGATTTTGCTCTTGGTACACAACACAACTGCAAGCAAAGCTGAGCAAGGAATGGTGAAGGTGCCTTTTCCTCATACAGTTTTGTGGCATATATTTGGGGTTCCGTGGATAAAATTGTTTGAATGTTTTAATGAAGACCAAAACATGTGCTCTAAACCCAAACAATAACCAAGGTGATCATCAATAGAAATATGTATTGATTCCACCAGGAAAGGTAAATCTGCTAAACCGGGTCATGGATGGATTAATTTAGATTTAGTTTCTACAATAAGTAAACTGAGATATGTATCTCAAATATGTATCTAAAATAATATATGTATAGTGTTAATATATAGTGCATTAGATTATTTTATGGGGATTGTTTTGGAATTTTACTAGCCAGTTACAATACCAATTCAAATAATCTGTTTTTATGAAAATCATCAAACAGAAAATCATCTCAAAGTTTAAAGCTATTGAGCTACCAGTAATTATTATGTTACTGCCATAAAAATTGGCCTGCTGTATTTTCTTATATAAAGGAACAATTTCAAGGGTTAAGAGCATGACAATTGGAGACTTTAAAAATAAGGACCACCCTAGCGCACAGTACTATCTAGCATTCGGCCGCACAGTGCTATCTAGCATGCGGCCGCGCAGTGCTATCTAGCATTCGGCCGCGCAGTGCTATCTAGCATTCGGCCGCACAGTGCTATCTAGCATTCGGCCTCACAGCATTCTGTGTGCTGGAGCCCCGGAGCAGTCTGTTGACATGAGACCCAGTGAGCCCATACGGCCTGAGGGGATGAGTGACACACACACACACACACACACACACACACAGTGAGCCCATACGGCCTGAGGGAATGAGTGACACACACACACACACACAGTGAGCCCATACGGCCTGAGGGGATGAGTGACACACACACACACACACAGTGACCCAGTGAGCCCATACGGCCTGAGGGGATGAGTGACACACACACACACACACAGTGACCCAGTGAGCCCATACGGCCTGAGGGGATGAGTGACACACACACACACACAGTGACCCAGTGAGCCCATACGGCCTGAGGGGATGAGTGACACACACACACACACACACACAGTGACCCAGTGAGCCCATACGGCCTGAGGGGATGAGTGACACACACACACACACACAGTGACCCAGTGAGCCCATACGGCCTGAGGGGATGAGTGACACACACACACACACACAGTGACCCAGTGAGCCCATACGGCCTGAGGGGATGAGTGACACACACACACACACCCAGTGAGCCCATACGGCCTGAGGGGATGAGTGACACACACACACACACACAGTGAGCCCATACGGCCTGAGGGGATGAGTGACACACACACACACACACAGTGACCCAGTGAGCCCATACGGCCTGAGGGGATGAGTGACACACACACACACACACAGTGACCCAGTGAGCCCATACGGCCTGAGGGGATGAGTGACACACACACACACACACACACAGTGACCCAGTGAGCCCATACGGCCTGAGGGGATGAGTGACACACACACACACACACACACACAGTGACCCAGTGAGCCCATACGGCCTGAGGGGATGAGTGACACACACACACACACAGTGACCCAGTGAGCCCATACGGCCTGAGGGGATGAGTGACACACACACACACACAGTGACCCAGTGAGCCCATACGGCCTGAGGGGATGAGTGACACACACACACACACACACAGTGACCCAGTGAGCCCATACGGCCTGAGGGGATGAGTGACACACACACACACACAGTGACCCAGTGAGCCCATACGGCCTGAGGGGATGAGTGACACACACACACACACACACACAGTGACCCAGTGAGCCCATACGGCCTGAGGGGATGAGTGACACACACACACACACACAGTGACCCAGTGAGCCCATACGGCCTGAGGGGATGAGTGACACACACACACACACACAGTGACCCAGTGAGCCCATACGGCCTGAGGGGATGAGTGACACACACACACACACACAGTGACCCAGTGAGCCCATACGGCCTGAGGGGATGAGTGACACACACACACACACAGTGACCCAGTGAGCCCATACGGCCTGAGGGGATGAGTGACACACACACACACACAGTGACCCAGTGAGCCCATACGGCCTGAGGGGATGAGTGACACACACACACACACACAGTGACCCAGTGAGCCCATACGGCCTGAGGGGATGAGTGACACACACACACACACACAGTGACCCAGTGAGCCCATACGGCCTGAGGGGATGAGTGACACACACACACACACACACACACAGTGACCCAGTGAGCCCATACGGCCTGAGGGGATGAGTGACACACACACACACACAGTGACCCAGTGAGCCCATACGGCCTGAGGGGATGAGTGACACACACACACACACACACACACAGTGACCCAGTGAGCCCATACGGCCTGAGGGGATGAGTGACACACACACACACACACACAGTGACCCAGTGAGCCCATACGGCCTGAGGGGATGAGTGACACACACACACACACAGTGACCCAGTGAGCCCATACGGCCTGAGGGGATGAGTGACACACACACACACACACACACACAGTGACCCAGTGAGCCCATACGGCCTGAGGGGATGAGTGACACACACACACACACACAGTGACCCAGTGAGCCCATACGGCCTGAGGGGATGAGTGACACACACACACACACACAGTGACCCAGTGAGCCCATACGGCCTGAGGGGATGAGTGACACACACACACACACACAGTGACCCAGTGAGCCCATACGGCCTGAGGGGATGAGTGACACACACACACACACAGTGACCCAGTGAGCCCATACGGCCTGAGGGGATGAGTGACACACACACACACACAGTGACCCAGTGAGCCCATACGGCCTGAGGGGATGAGTGACACACACACACACACACAGTGACCCAGTGAGCCCATACGGCCTGAGGGGATGAGTGACACACACACACACACACAGTGACCCAGTGAGCCCATACGGCCTGAGGGGATGAGTGACACACACACACACACCCAGTGAGCCCATACGGCCTGAGGGGATGAGTGACACACACACACACACACAGTGAGCCCATACGGCCTGAGGGGATGAGTGACACACACACACACACACAGTGAGCCCATACGGCCTGAGGGGATGAGTGACACACACACACACACACAGTGACCCAGTGAGCCCATACGGCCTGAGGGGATGAGTGACACACACACACACACACAGTGACCCAGTGAGCCCATACGGCCTGAGGGGATGAGTGACACACACACACACACACAGTGACCCAGTGAGCCCATACGGCCTGAGGGGATGAGTGACACACACACACACACACACACAGTGACCCAGTGACCCCATACGGCCTGAGGGGATGAGTGACACACACACACACACACACAGTGACCCAGTGAGCCCATACGGCCTGAGGGGATGAGTGACACACACACACACACAGTGACCCAGTGACCCCATACGGCCTGAGGGGATGAGTGACACACACACACACACACAGTGACCCAGTGAGCCCATACGGCCTGATGGGATGAGTGACACACACACACACAGTGACCCAGTGAGCCCATACGGCCTGAGGGGATGAGTGACACACACACACACACACACACAGTGACCCAGTGAGCCCATACGGCCTGAGGGGATGAGTGACACACACACACACAGTGAGCCCATACGGTCTGAGGGGATGAGTGACACACACACACACACACACACACACACAGTGAGCCCATACGGCCTGAGTGGATAAGTGTGCTGCTATGGACGTCTCCACACACACACACACAGTGAGTCCATACAGTCTGAGTGGACGAGTGTGCTGCTATGGACGTCTCCACACACACACACACACACACAGTGAGTCCATACAGTCTGAGTGGATAAGTGTGCTGCTATGGACGTCTCCACACACACACACACACAGTGAGTCCATACAGTCTGAGTGGATAAGTGTGCTGCTATGGACGTCTCCACACACACACACACACACACACACACACACACAGAGTCCATACAGTCTGAGTGGATAAGTGTGCTGCTATGGACGTCTCCACACACACACACACACACAGTGAGTCCATACAGTCTGAGTGGATGAGTGTGCTGCTATGGACGTCTCCACACACACACACACAGTGAGTCCATACAGTCTGAGTGGACGAGTGTGCTGCTATGGACGTCTCCGGCTCTTAACTGCTCTGCTGGCCAGAGTGATAATGCCTTCGTTAACAGCAATCTCAATGACTAGGGAAATGGTGCGGTCTGCTCCGTTGATATCTTCAACACACACACACACACTGTAACATGTAACAGAAACTATAGCCAAACAAATTTAACATTATCTTTATTTTCATGTATTCAGAGTACATATTATTTATTTAAAAATATGCATTCTGATTCATTTACCCATGATTTGTTTTCCCACACTGCCCAAGAGAAAGACAGGTGATACATCTACCAGCAATCGAAGCTCCTCTCAAATTAAGAGAGATCAACACACAAGGGGTGAAGTGCTCAGGAGTCACAATCAAACACATGTGAAAACATTTACTCCAGTGCAATAGCCATATCAACACGCACACACGCACGCACACACACTTCTAATACCCCAGAAGCTTCCGCTGCCTAAACAGTCCAAGCAGCTTCAAGCACATCTGCGTTACAGGCAGGAGAGAGAGAGGGAGGAGGAGAGAAAGAGAGGGAGGAGGAGAGAAAGAGAGGGAGGGGGCGGTAGGAGTGAGGGAGGAGGAGAGAAAGAGAGGGAGGGGGCGGTAGGAGTGAGGGAGGAGGAGAGAAAGAGAGGGAGGGGGAGAGAAAGAGAGGGAGGGGGCGGTAGGAGTGAGGGAGGAGGAGAGAAAGAGAGGGAGGGGGCGGTAGGAGTGAGGGAGGAGGAGAGAAAGAGAGGGAGGGGGCGGTAGGAGTGAGGGAGGGAAGGGCGGAGAGAGGGAGGGTAGGAAAGAGAGGGAGGGGGAGAAGGAGGGAAAGAGGGAGATAGAAAGAAAGAGAGAGCGGGGGTAGGAGGGAGGGAGAGGAGAGAGAGAGAGGGAGGGAGAGAGAGAGAGGGAGGGAGAGGAGAGAGAGAGAGGAGAGAGAGGTCCCACAGCAGAGTATCCACAGGAAGTATAAAAAAATCAAAGCTATCAAAGAAGACGTAACACTTCCTAGAGTTAGTGTAAGTGGACAGCGAGCCTTCAAAGCAATCATAATAATTTATTCATAATTCATTCCTGAGTGAACGCGATCTCTTCAGGACAAGAGAGAGGGTGTTTAAAAATGGAGGACAATCAACAGTGCTCTATACAGACGAGGCTTGATAGCAGAATGCATGGTGACCTTTGCTTCACCATGTATGGACACAGATCAAGATATACAAATATTCCTCTCAGCTGACAGGTTGGTGTGTTATAGATCATGGTAGTATCACCTGCAACAGATTTCCAACAAATGGCAGTTTCAGTCTCTCTGTGCCGAGAAAAAGCAAAACAATTTCACAATGGAAAAAAAATAAAAATTATAGATGGTTAAACTTAACTGAGATGTAGCCGACCCAATATGCTGTCATGTGTCATTGCAGTTTAAACTCTCCAGTGACAGGCTCACACTTGAGGCGTAACAGTTATAAACATTGTACTGTATATATGACAGTGGCAGCAATATCCGTCACAGCTAAGGCAGCTTTACAGTGACTGTGTGTTTTATGTGTTTGTGTTCACTCCCGACTGTCCATTTCTACAATAAACGGTGTGTATGTGTGTGTGTGTGTGTGTGTCTGCATGAGTATGTGTATGTGTATGTGTATGTGTGTGTCTGCATGAGTGTTTGTTTGTGTGTGTGTGTGTGTGTGTGTGTGTGTGTGTGTGTCTCTGCATGAGTGTGTGTGTGTGTCTGTATGTCTTTGCATGAGGGTGTGTGTGTGTGTCTGTCTGGAGGAGTAAAGTGCATGTGATTCTTGCCATCTGATGAAAAGTCTGAGACTGCTAAGAGACCAAATAAAGCACACATAACTCATAGTCATTAACAACGACAAGACAAAGCTTGAAATACCCAAACGAGTACTTTAAAATATACATTTGAAAAAAACAAACTCATCTTCTGAATTAAAAAACAAAACAAAACAAAAAACATTCAGAAAGATGTAAAAACAACACAAAAGTAAAGCACCAAAAGGACAAAAGGCACCTGATTCTGGACAATGTAACACACACATGGGTCTCTTGATCCTCCACTGCTCAGATAATGCCTCAGTTGCTCTCCTTCCTAGCACAGCACTCTGAGAGAGAGCACTCGCGTCCGGCTCCACCCCCCCCCCCCCCCAGCTCATCTTACAATAAAGTGCACACTTGCTTCTGATACGCAGCTAAGCCCAGAACTATTCCATGCTTCATTTACATCCTCTCTAGCACAAGACCATCTTTCTGTCTCGTGTTCATGTCTTATAGGCAGAAAAAAAAACACTGACCAAATAAAATGGCACTGTATATATAAAAATCAGGAATTAACTATAGAAAACTGCGCTTTATATAAAAATCTGGAACAATTTTGGGCTTACCTGTATGTTTACTGATGCTCATCTAAAAAAGGAAATGTATTTTTAAAAGTAGTTTTGGTCACTAGACCTTGACAAAGATCTTGAGGATGTGTGTTAGGGTTCCGTGTATGATTCGGTTGATTTGATAGACAATTGAGAATGCAAAATAAAAAAAAAAAAAAAAAGAAAGTTTTTATTTCATTATTTGTTTATGAATGTGATGCAAACAAACAAATAACGCTTTGTTCTTCAGATTTTTGGTTTCATGGTCACATCAAAAGTAGATTTAAAAAACGGTCTCAGGGTCCGATTTTGATATTTATTTTTGTTCCGATTTCTTTGACCCAGAAATTATTTATTGACTTCCATTGCCGGCTGCTGCTTCTGTTTTGCAGTGCTGTTTATAACTTTGCAATACACACTTTTTAACCTAAAGACAATGGCTATATTTAAAAGTCCACTCGGACAGACCGACAGAATCTATCTTTCTTTCCTCAGCCGACAGCCTACACCAGAGGTTCCCAAACTGTGAGGCGCGCCTCCCCTGGGGGGCGGCAAATAATTTGAGGGGAGGCGCGGAAGGTTGATTCAAAAAAGAAGGAAAAACGTTTATTTCATGTTAGAACTATCTATGTTTTTTTTTTTCAATGATTATGTAATTGTCAACATTATAAAATCGAAATAAATCATAGAAGAGATGTATACTAAATCTTTGGGATAGTGGAAAGTATTATTGATCCCTATCCTGAGTGAGAATGTATTGTGCCAAACTTCATAACGTAATTTAGCAACAGTGCCGCCAGCCGAGCTAGCAGCAAGTTACCAGTGAACGGTAACTTGCAGCTTGGAGCTTGAGCTCAGCAGCCTTACAACACTGTTTACAGCTCTTCGAGTCACGGTAAAATGTATTTTTTGGTACATAGCTAATTTAGATACACTTATGGTGTGGGTGCTTGCGTTTCTTTAGGAATCCGACAGCTTGGTTTGTATAGAAATGAATAAGTGATACATACACGTAAGAGGTTGGACATAGGCTACATGACGGTAATATGTGACGTTCCGATAGCTAACAGATGTCACATTTTATCACTGCACGAGCCTAATATGGGCAACAAAGCCAAACGTCGAAAATATGATGAAAACTCATTGCATTGCATAGCATAGTGGCGCGGAGGTGTCACTGTTTTCAGAGGGGAGGCCCACATTGATGGAGTTTGGGAACCCATGGCCTACACTAATTCTAAAGGTTCTAATGCTATTTCGGTATTCACAAAACAGCACATGATTGGCTCAATATATTCACAAAACAGCACATGATTGGCTCAATGTATTTATATGTTGACGTTTTGCCGCAGAAGGGTGATAGGTGTGATATGCTTAGACAACTGCCATATTGGCGTTACAAACTAACCCCATGCATTTCTATGGAGGACTTTTGGAGTGCTGTGTCTCGCTTTGGCAACGCTTTGGGCGAACGCAATGTTCACAAACGAAAAAGCATGAGAAGGGAGATGATTTTCTGACGATTCAACAACAAAACAGAGTTTGCTGTCGTTGCGAAAAGTAGCCCAATTTGTCGCTAGTCGCGGAGACAAGATTTTCTGTCGCCATGGATGGCCAAAAGTCGCCAAATTGGCAACGATGACACATGTATCATGTGACCTAAAAGACCAAGAAAGTGACTTCGGATTGACTTCCAGGTCACAGAAATCAGAGACATTAAATATAAAAGTTTCAGCCCTGAGGCCGTTTTTAAAATGTTGTGAACAACGATAAAAATTTGACCATAAAATCAAAAGTCTGAAAAACAAAGCGTTTTTGGTTTGTTTGTATCACATTCATGAACAAATAATGGAATAACTAGTCATTTTTTTATTTTCAAATGAACTTCCCATCCCTAATTTGTGTTCATGTGAAGGCTTGCCTTTAGGGACCCTACACATGCAAACACACTAGGACGAGTCTTCTGGAGTCTTTTGGAAACCGACTGAGATGCTGAGATGAGGACAAAGATGGGCACCTGAGAGTGTCCGCTATGTGTGTGTGTGTGTGTGTGTGTGTGTGTGTGTGTGTGTGTGTGTGTGTGTGTGTGTGTGTGGGGTGGATGGGTGTGTGTGTGTGTGTGATGTGTGGTGGGGTAGTAGAATAAGTCCGATAAAAAGTGGAAAAGAACTCTGGTGTGTACCATGACCGGATGCACACACACACACACACACACACACACACACACGAGACATAGTTTCCCAGAATGCCGAGTGACGCACCCGAGATGAGAATGGGGGACTTTCTGTGGCACTGAGGAACAAGTCTGCTAGGCGGGGGGCCAGTGACAGTCAAAGCAGACCCAGTGAGCAGGAGCATCACCGTGCACACAGGCAGAGGCCCAGCTGTGCGTGGATCTCTTACTGGGAGTGTGCAGAGCTACTCTTCTGCAGTCTGGCCCGGGCTGAGGCGGACAGGTTCAGATCCCCGCCTAGGAAGGAAGGAGAGGAAGAGGAAAGCAAGAATAGAAAGATATAATGCACGAGACGAGAGAAGTCAGAAAACATGTCCTCTAAACATGTGCATCCGTTCATTTGGCTGAAGGGTAAATGAAAAATCTCACCTCTTAATAGATTCACCAAGTAGAGCATCACCACCGCTATCAGTGCCACTGAGAGAAACAAGCAGAAAGATCCAGAAACATACTCAGACAAGGTGGCCATAGAGGCGTGAGTCACAGCAACAACACCCTCACTTTTAGAAATCATTTACAAATGACAGCATGACCATTTACACACACACACACACACACACACACACACACACTCTCAGCTTGACAGATAGCACTCACTGCATATGCAGGCACAGAAGAACACTTCCAGGAAGAGGTAACCACGGTTGTCCAAAATGGCTCCTGCTGCCATGGCGATAAGAGCCAAGCCAAGATTCTGAATAGACTGCATGCTGTTAAAGAGTGAAAGACAGAAAGATGGAGAGTGAGCGAGGGAGAGAAAGCAAGAGAAAGAGAGAGAGAGAGAGAGAGAGAGAGAGAGAAAGAGACAGAGAGAGAGAGGGGGGGGGGCGTAGACAGCATGTGAGGGGGAGGTGGGGAGACACAGAGAGACATTATTGCCATAGCGCCAAGACACCACAGTTTGAGTCCTGTATGAAGGCTAGACAGAGGCATGTGCTGGAACAGCCAATTACTTACAAGCCATAGGCCGTTCCAAGCTGATGCTCAGGCACCACAAAGGACACCATGGGCCAGAGAGCACAGGCCAGCAGAGAGTACGCCAGTCCCATCAGACTCTGAGGAGGAGAAGAGGAGGAGAGGAGAGGAGAGAGGAGGAGAGAAGGAGAGAAGAGGAGAGAGGAGAGAAGGAGAGGAGAAGAGAGGAGAGAGGAGAGAAGGAGAGGAGAGGAGGAGAGAGGAGAAGAGGAGGAGAGGAGGACGAGAGGAGAGAAGGAGAGGAGAAGAGGAGAGAGGAAGAGAGAAGGAGAGAAGAGGAGGAGAGGAGGAGAGAAGGAGAGAAGAGGACAGAGGAGGAGAGGAGAGAGGAGAGAGGAGGAGAGGAGAGGAGGAGAGAGGAGGAGAGGAGAGGAGAAGAGGAGGAGAGAGGACGAGAGGAGAGAAGGAGAGGAGAGGAGGAGAGGAGAGGAGAGGAGAGGAGGAGAGAGGAGGAGGAGAGAAGGAGAGAAGAGGAGGAGAGGAGAGGAGAGAGGAGGAGAGGAGAGAAGGAGAGGAGGAGAGGAGAGGAGAGGAGGAGAGAAGGAGAGGAGAAGAGGAGGAGAGGAGAGGAGGAGGAGAGAGGAGGAGAGGAGAGGAGGAGAGAGGACGAGAGGAGAGAAGGAGAGGAGGAGAGGAGAGGAGAGGAGGAGGAGAGGAGAGGAGAGGAGGAGGAGAGGAGAGAGGAGGAGAGGAGAGGAGGAGAGGAGAGGAGAGAAGGAGAGAGGCCGAGAGGAGGTGAGGAGGAGAGAGGAGGAGAGAGGAGGAGCATGGCATTTACACTCAACATCAATGCTCATTTCCATGCTCTCTTCACTCTATGTGAACACCACATCTTGCTGGAGTCTTTCCCAATTGTATTTCTTTTTTCGGACTTCATTACAAGCACACTCATATTGCACACTGCATGCTCACTAGTGCAGTAAAAGCACACTCATATTGCACACTGCATGCTCACTAGTGCAGTAAAAGCACACTCATATTGCACACTGCATGCTCACTAGTGCAGTAAAAGCACACTCATATTGCACACTGCATGCTCACTAGTGCAGTAAAAGCACACTCATATTGCACACTGCATGCTCACTAGTGCAGTAAAAGCACACTCATATTGCACACTGCATGCTCACTAGTGCAGTAAAAGCACACTCATATTGCACACTGCATGCTCACTAGTGCAGTAAAAGCACACTCATATTGCACACTGCATGCTCACTAGTGCAGTAAAAGCACACTCATATTGCACACTGGTGCAATAAAAGCACACTCATATTGCACACCGCATGCTCACTAGTGTAGTAAAAGCACACTCATATTGCACACTGCATGCTCACTAGTGCAGTAAAAGCACACTCATATTGCACACTGCATGCTCACTAGTGCAGTAAAAGCACACTCATATTGCACACTGCATGCTCACTAGTGCAGTAAAAGCACACTCATATTGCACACTGCATGCTCACTAGTGCAGTAAAAGCACACTCATATTGCACACTGCATGCTCACTAGTGCAGTAAAAGCACACTCATATTGCACACTGCATGCTCACTAGTGCAGTAAAAGCACACTCATATTGCACACTGGTGCAATAAAAGCACACTCATATTGCACACCGCATGCTCACTAGTGTAGTAAAAGGCAGGCTACACCAGGCACGTAACTGAAGCGCTCCGTTCACAGAGCTGCAATAATTAGCTTCCACTATCAGGCTTCCCACTGTAAAACTGAATTTCCATGACCTACTATAATGAATGGTACAATACACCAACCTAAGATTTCAGAGCATCTATGTAGCATTGGAGAATCTTTTACTTTTTTAGAACAGAAGATGAATAAATGGGCATTGAATAAAAAAAGTTGGGCTAACCACAACTACACCAATTCTGCGTGGAAATATATGCTATTGGTATTCATGTATTTTTACAAGTGAATTTTAAAATGCTACAACAAAATTCCCTGATATTCCATGATTTTTCCACAATAATTCCCTGTTTGGAATAGACTTTCCAAAATTCCACGATATTCCAGAAATTCCATGGCCCGTGGGAACCCTGTGCTATATAATCCATGGAAATGGCTACACCAGACGCTACAGTTTATAGTTATAGACCTGTCTTCTAAAACTATTTTTACGCTTTGTGACTGTAACACTTCAATTGCACACCTGGTGTAACCTGGTTGTAACACGGGGAAGCTAAATGGGCACAGGGTCGCTGTGTGGAAGCTAAATGGGCACAGGGTCGCTGTTTGGAAGCGAAATGGACACAGGGTCGCTGTTTCTACACAGTTCCCAATCTGTGTTTAATGCAGCGCTAAAGCACGGACAGATACGGGTTATTATCAACACACTCCCGTAATCTCACACAGCCAGCCGAGGGCGGGAGAGGTTACCATGGCGATCCAGGGGTTCCAGAAGGTGAAGGCGAGCATCATGTGAGCGGTGAGCGTGGCCAGGATGGCACAGGCCACCCACAGGACGTTCTTCCCCGTCCTGTCCACCATGAAGCCTAGCACAGGAGAGGCCGGCGCCGAGATGATGTACACGATACTGACCAGGGGAGATGGGGGGGGGCAGAGAGAAAGAGAGAGAGAGATGAGGGGGGAGAGAGAGAGAGAGGTAGATACAGAGATAAAGGGAGAGAGAGAGAGAGAGGGGGGGGGAGAGAGAGAGAGAGGGAGCAGAGAGAGAGGTAGAGACAGAGATAAAGGGAGAGAGAGAGAGAGGGAGCAGAGAGAGAGGTAGAGACAGAGATAAAGGGAGAGAGAGAGATAAAGGGAGAGAGAGAGAGAGAGAGGGAGCAGAGAGAGAGGGGGGGGGAGAGAGGTAGAGACAGAGATAAAGGGAGAGAGATTTAATCTCTGAATTCCTTAGAAAACACTCTTTGCTTCCATGAACTACACCCATTTATATCAATGATAAATGCAGGGTCCATTATCACCCTCCTCATTTCACTCACTTGGCTGTTGTTCAGGTGCTCCCTATCATAACTATTCACAGACATCACTGAAGGCACAACTCTGATGGCCCCTCAGGGACAAGGGCTGTGTCAACCTAAAGCATCCATGTCCTTTAACAGTGACACAGTCAGGTACTCCACAGTACACAATGGTATAGTTACTATACAAGAGCTATACAGAGAGTTCATGGGGCATCAGTCCATAGTTACTATACAAGAGCTACACAGAGTTCATGGGGCATCAGTCCATAGTTACTATACAAGAGCTACACAGAGTTCATGGGGCATCAGTCCATAGTTACTATACAAGAGCTACACAGAGTTCATGGGGCATCAGTCCATAGTTACTATACAAGAGCTACACAGAGTTCATGGGGCATCAGTCCATAGTTACTATACAAGAGCTACACAGAGTTCATGGGGCATCAGTCCATAGTTACTATACAAGAGCTACACAGAGTTCATGGGGCATCAGTCCATAGTTACTATACAAGAGCTACACAGAGTTCATGGGGCATTAGTCCATAGTTACTATACAAGAGCTATACAGAGAGATCATGGGGCATTAGTCCATAGTTACTATACAAGAGCTACACAGAGTTCATGGGGCATCAGTCCATAGTTACTATACAAGAGCTATACAGAGAGATCATGGGGCATTAGTCCATAGTTACTATACAAGAGCTACACAGAGTTCATGGGGCATCAGTCCATAGTTACTATACAAGAGCTACACAGAGTTCATGGGGCATCAGTCCATAGTTACTATACAAGAGCTACACAGAGTTCATGGGGCATTAGTCGAGTTACCTGTTAATGGCTCTCGCCTCTGCAGGGGAAAAGTCAAACTTCTCGATGAAGAACACTCTAAAAAAGGAGAGATAGAGAGAGAGAGAGAGAGAGAGAGAGAGAGAGAGAGAGAGAGAGAGAGTGGAGAGAGAAATTCCAATTTACTCGGATTTAGAAAACTATCCCCTAGAAAGGTGTAATGTGGAGCAGTGTCTGCATATGAGGCCCATCCTAAAGAGGCTGTTTACACACTCAAAAGAGCACTTATGAAAGGCCGACTAAAACACGCTTCAGCACCTTTAACAGCCCTGCTCAGCTCGGACCAATAAAATATTACTGTGGAACCCCCCCCCCCCCCCCCACACACACACACACACACACACACACACACACACTGAGCTATGCATACAGCACTTTAGTAAGCTTTAAAATACTTGGGGCATTTAAGGTAAACCCTTGGGGCCAGTGAAATTCCCACTGATAGTCAGTCAAGGCTATTTCAGGGAGTCTTATTAAAACCGCTCAGATAGCAGGCAAACCAGACAACGCATAACATCATATTTCTGCACAAAACAGACTCCAGTGAGTATCTAGACACAAACACACACACACACACACACACTCCAGCGAGTACCTACCCACAGACACACAGAAACAGACACAGTCACAGACACAGACACAAACAGAGAACACACAAACACAGCATTCAAGTTTGATCAACCTTGAGCATAGTACTATTCAACACTACTTGAATAAAAACCTTGAGCATAGTACTATTTAACACAAAAAACCTTGAGCGTAGTACTGTTCAACACTATTTGAATAAAAACATTTACTTAGTACTATTCAACACTATTTGAATAAAAACCTTGAGCGTAGTACTATTAGTACTATTCAACACTATTTGAATAAAAACCTTGAGCGCAGTACTATTCAACACTATTTGAATAAAACCCTTGAGCGTAGTACTATTCAACACTATTTGAATAAAAACCTTTTGCGTAGTTTTATTAGTACTATTCAACACTATTTGAATAAAAACCTTGACTGTAGTACTATTCAACACTATTTGAATAAAAACCTTGAGCGCAGTACTGTTCAACACTATTTGAATAAAAACCTTGAGCGTAGTACTGTTCAACACTATTTGAATGAAAACATTTTCACATTTCCATGGTGTTCATCAATGCATGAAATCTCACTTCAAACAGACACTAACTGTTCAGCCCCTGTAGTCATTGAAGTTTATTCTTCAGGCTAAGTACCACTTCAGAACTCACACCATTCAGCCTTGGCCAATATAACAACTTTATTGGCCAATTCATGCAACCTCATCCAATCATTCATGTCTAAAGACGTGATTTTGGCAACAAGGTAGCAGCATACAGCGGACACGATGTCCCTCTGTGGCTAACACACACACACACACACACACGTTCACGTCCCACTGTGGCTCTTGGCAAAACAGCTTACTCATGCTCAGGATGGCACCCAGCTGGCTTCATATTCACACACACTGTAAACTCCAGCTCATCAATGAATCAATAGGCCGTGTAATGGTGGGCCTCACTGCTTATCTGTTGACTCGTGAGGTCATATCCTTCCTCGCCTTCACACACACAGCAGTGGCGCAGCGTCAGGAGGCTATTTCTGTCCAGTCTGCGGAACTCCTGCTCTCTCTCACGCGCACACACACACACACACACACACACACTATTGAATTTAGCTCAGCTTCCTAGTAACACGGCCAAGGCTAAATTCATTTTTCCATTTAGGCGATGCGTGTTTGTTCAATACGCACAGGCATCGAGAAGAGGTGTGTGTGTGTGTTTGTGAGAGTGTGTGCTTGTGTGTGTGTGTTTGTGAGAGTGTGTGTGTGTGTTTGTGAGAGTGTGTGCTTGTGTGTGTGTTTGTAAGAGTGTGTGCGTTTGTAAGAGTGCGTTTGTAAGAGTGTGTGTGTGTGTGTGAGTGTGTTTGTGTGTGTGTGTGTGCTTGTGTTTGTGAGAGTGAGAGTGAGAGTGCATGTCTGTATGTATGTGTGAGTGTGTGTGAGTGTGTGCTTGTGTGTGTGTGTGTGTGTGAGAGTGTGTGTGTGTGTGTGTGTGTGTGTGTGTGTGTGTGTGTGTGTGTGTGAGTGCATGTGGGTGTGTTTGTGAGAGTGAGAGGTGAGAGTGCATGTCTGTATGTATGTGTGAGTGTGTGTGTGTGTATGTGTGTGAGAGTGTGTGTGTGTGTGTGTATGTGTGTGTGAGAGTGTGTGTGTGTGTGTGTGTGTGTGTGTGTGTGTGTGAGTGATGTGTCTAGATGGGGGGATTTATGGGGAGGAGAGCTGGATGGAGCTGTTGCTAGGAGATTAGTTAGTGTGGTCATTTAGGGGAGATCTAGTAGAGAGGTAGCTTTAGGGCGTGAGCTGCTCCATCTTTATACACTACTCCCAAACATAGATATTATAAAGATATATTATAATATCTATACTCCCAAAGGCCATGCTGTAAGCCCTGGCTACTCCATCTTTATACACTACTCCCACACTATATTATAATATCTATACTCCCAAAGGCCATGATGTAAGCCCTGGGTACTTCAGCTCTGAGCTCACTTGAACCCTGTACAGAGGGTCTATTCCTGCTTTCTGGAGTCCATCACATGGACTTATGGGAAGGACCCAATCTGTGTTGCAGTAGCACATGCACACACGCGTGCACACACGCACGCACACAGACACGCACGCACGCACACACACACACACACACACACACACACACACACAAGGACTGAGTCTGTGGTGCAGTAGGACGTGTCATAAACCACACAGCCACACATGAGCTTATACAACCTGCTAGGCACATGTGACACTGTGGTCACTAGCTGAAGTGTGGTGACTCATTAAGCCATTAAGCTGCTAAACTATATGACTGATCATAGCTGAAATATAAATGTTTTAACAAAGTATATGTACGTATGAGTTTAAGCAGATACAGCTAGGACATGATGCAGTTCCATTAAAGATTGTGTATGTACGTATGTGTTTATACAGCTATGACATGATGCAGTTCCATTAAAGATTGCATATGTATGTATGTGTTTCAGCAGATATACAGCTATGACACGATGCAGTTCCATTAAAGATTGCATATGTATGTGTTTACACAGCTATGACACGATGCAGTTCCATTAAAGATTGTCCAGCTGCATCTACTCTTCAGTGGTGGGCATTTCCCTCCTGAGCAGCAGTGTGCCATGATTTACGCCATTTGATTTGGTGCCGCCACCTTGACTACATGGCATTTAATACTGCAGATGTCTTTCTCAGTTGTACTGGGTCGTGACACTAGTACTCAGCAGTTTTCACCATTTCCAAGTGGTCACATGATACACCCACCCTAGAGACTGACCTTAATCTTAAAGGAAGTTGCAAAAAGAAGAACTCAGTCAGAGTGTGTGTGTGTGTGTGTGTGTGTGTGTGTGTGTGTGTGTGTGGTCGGAGTCAATGCGCACGTGAGTGTGGAGTGTGTGTGAGCAAGAGGAGGGGTTGGAGTATGAGGACCTTACTGACATAGTAACTCGTGTGTGTGCGTGCGTGCGTGTGTGTGTGTGTAATGAGGTAACGAGGGTCCTTACTGTCCCAGTCCGATGAAGGGGAAGATGGCCACATAGTAGCACACACAGATGATGAAGATGAGCCAGAGCTGCAACGGAAAGTCCTTCACATCGGTCAGCTTGATCACTTCCCCTGTGAAGACCACACACACACACACACACACACACACACGTGCACACACACACACACACGTGCACACACACACACAAACATGCGCACGCACGCACGCACACACACACACGGGCACGCACACACACGGGCACGCACACACACACACACACACACACACACACACACAATGAAAACAACCTCACACACAAACACACAGAACATTGATTAAACAGTCTTCTTAGCAAAGTCGAACAATGAAATACAGTTACAGCTGGCATACAAAGGTCACATTCTCCTCTGAAGGGAAGGCTTTCTGCAATAAAAAGCAGCCAGAACTTATGTGCAGTGTTTTTACAGGCATCAGCACACACACACACACGTGAACACTCTAAATCAGTGCTGCTTTTAAATGTCACTCAGTGACAGCGGTGAGGGACACAGACGCTTTCTGCGTCAATAATGTCTGGGCAACAGCAGAAAGATCCTGTACACACACACACGCACAGAGTTTGGTTGTGGTTGGGTGTGTGTGGTGGTGGCTGGTACCCACCGGTCTTGCCCTGCTCTTTTTTGAGGATCCTCTCAGCTCTCCTGTCCAGGAAGCCCAGCACCAGGGCACACGCCAGGGAGAACAGACAGGTAGTCGCACCTGAGGGCAACACACACACACACACACACACACAAACACATTCACACAAACACACACAACAGAGTCAAATACTTGTAAAACTGGTATTAGTTGGTACAAATAGGAATAACTAAATCTCATGGCTAAATACTGAAACTCCAATCTGAGAATATTGCCATCACAGCTCTACATGAGCTTCCTCTCTTTATCAACACCCTGACATGCGGGCAAACACCAGAACTGCAAAGCAACCGGCTACAACCAGAATACCAAACCACACGCAACCACACGCTTTGAAGTGCAAAGTCTGTCTATAAAGTCGTCATGTATGAAGTAATAGCATCATGTGGCAGGAGGCAGCTGTTTAGCTGACCCACAAGTATTTGTGCTTTGGCTCTTTCTCATGGTATGGTGTCGATTTTGCATAGTAACTAATCAACCTTTAGGTAGACTTTACACTCTGCACTTTGCTCAGCATTTAAATTCGGGCCACATAGCTGTTCAGGCTACAGCCTACAGGGTTAACCAGTTAGCTGTTCAGGCTACAGCCTACAGTGTTGACCAGTTAGCTGTTCAGGCTACAGCTTACAGTGTTAACCGGTTAGCTGTTCAGGCTACAGCCTACAGTGTTGACCAGTTAGCTGTTCAGGCTACAGGCTGCAGCCTAGAGTGTTGACCAGTTAGCTGTTCAGGCTACAGCCTACAGTGTTAACCAGTTAGCTGCCCACACTGCAGTCCAGTGTTAGCCGCTAAGCTGCTCAGGCTGCAGGCCACAGTGTTAACCGGTTAGCTGCTCACGCGGCAGCCCACAGTGTTAGCCGCTAAGCTGCTCAGGCTGCAGCCCACACTGTTAGCCGGTTAGCTGCTCACGCTGCAGTCCACAGTGTTAGCCGGTTAGCTGCCCACACTGCAGTCCAGTGTTAGCCGCTTAGCTGCTCACGCTGAAGTACACACTGTTAAAACGCTTAGCTGCAGCCCACAGTGTTGGCCGCTAAGCTGCAGCCCACAGTGTTAGCCGCTAAGCTGCAGCCCACAGTGTTAGCCGCTAAGCTGTAGCCACGTGTCCAACGCCGCGGCCTGGGGACTGAGCTGGAGGGGAAGTGGAAGGAGAAGTGACACTCTTTCAGTCGTCTGCCCCAGAGGAACAATGCCTACAACTGGCATCTTGCTGACGAGACTTCAAAACCTTTAGAACCTCTACATAAGGCTTTGGTTGCATGATAATGACAGACAGACAGACAGACAGACAGACATGTACGTCTGGGTAGGATTTCACCTACGGCTGTTTGAGACTGTGAAATGAGAGAGATGACAGGGTTTGACAGGGACTTGTAGCTTTTGCGTTGAACAATGAGTTTGGTTACACTTGGATGGAATTGCTGAGTGATTCCATCTATGGTCAGATACGTAAGCCATGATCTACCATAAAGTATCCCCTTAGCCGTCTTGAGTAATGCCCTCTATGGTCAGATACGTAAGCCATGATCTACCCTCAATCTACCCTCGATCTACCCAGAATTCCCTCAACTGACTAAAGAATTCCCTCAACTGACTCGAGCAGTGTCAGATTACAAGTTGCTCTGAAACATTAGGTTGAGCTGTTCTCTTATCGACTCCCGCAGATGACCGTGTGCCTCTGGCACGTCTGCTACAGTTAGGGTGCCAATAACAGGTCTGGGATCAGGGAAGCGATGACAGAATCCCCACCACAGGCTGACAAGGTGCTATAGATGCAAGTGACAGTTAACATATTAAAGGAGATGGGAGTTGAGTTAGCAGGACATATTAAAGCAGATGGGAGTTAGGTTAGCTGGATATATTAAAGGAGATGGAAGTTGAGTTAGCTGGATATATTAAAGGAGATGGGAGTTGAGTTAGCTGGATATATTAAAGGAGATGGAAGTTGAGTTAGCTGGATATATTAAAGGAGATGGGAGTTGAGTTAGCTGGATATATTAAAGGAGATGGGAGTTGAGTTAGCTGGATATATTAAAGGAGATGAGAGTTGAGTTAGTTAGACACATTAAACGAGATGGGAGTTGAGTTAGCTGGACATATTACAGGAGATGAGAGTTGAGTTAGCTGGAGGTTATTACAGGAGATGGGAGTTGAGTTAGCTGGAGGTTATTACAGGAGATGGGAGTTGAGTTAGCTGGAGGTTAGCCGAGGACGCACCGATCATGAGGGCGATGCCCAGTGTGGTGGGGCCAGCGGAGCCCATCAGGTCCTTTATGCGGTCATACACCCAGCCCATGATGTTCATGTTCACTGTGCTACCCTGGGAGGAGAGAGAGAGAGCAAGGGAGAGAGAGAGAGAGAGAGAGAGAGAGAGAGAGAGAGAGAGAGAGAGACAGACAGACAGAGAAAGAGACAAACAATAACAGAGGGAGGGCAAAAAAGAGAGGGAGAACATTTGAATGATGATCAGACCAAAAAAAAAAAACCTGAATATAAGTAAACAAAAAGTTGATGTGAAAGACAAAGTCTGATTGCCTTGACCTGTTCTTGCATCCAGTATGTCTTTTCTTATGATTGACGCGTTTATCTTTGACCTGATTTGACTGCAATTGTCTTCCCCCTCTTCGATTCCGTACTGCACTCACCAGTCGTGCCATGCTGAGCTGCAGGCCGAACACCAGGTTGAGCTCCTTGCCCTTGAACCAGTTCACCGCATACGTGTTCTGGGCCACCGCTAGCGATTCACCCCCGATCCTGTCCACAACAGATGCCCAACACAGCCATTGCTAACTGACCTTATATAGTATGTATTGGTTTGAAAGTGACAGTATGTGGGCGAAGAAATGTAATTTTGCAGGTCAATGTGTCTTACCCAAAGACAAATCGGCCCGCCTCCATCAACCAGAAACGGTTGAACAGAGCGCCGCTGGCAAAAATGATCTAAAATGAACAACACACACACACACACACACACACACACACACACATGCGATTATGTGTTCAGTTCAGTATGCTCTTTTCAGAATGTAAAAGTTGTTGATATAAATAATGCGTCAGCCAAATGTAATGTAATGTAAAATAAAAGTAAACAATGTCACATTATGCCAGTGTCACATATAGATCAATAATGATGATGATCACATATAGATAATGATCACATTACCTACACGTTACTTTGCTTGATTTACTAGCATGAACTAAAAGTGATGCAGGTATGGCTACCTGCATACCTTACCTGCCCCACAAACACAAATGAGGCAAAGATGATGGTCCCTAACCTGCAAAAAAAAACACACACACACACACACACACACACACACACACACACACACAGAGGGAGACACAGATGGTCAATTTACTGGGTACCCAATGGGTGAGGTCATAGATATAATTATAATTTTAAGAGCGTCAGCAGTATCAACAGAGCTGTCAGTGATTAAATGAATGCAAACAGCCAAAATGCTTTGGAAAGTGGAACAAAGCACTGGAGTGCTGTGCTGTGGGGTTCACCTGCGATAGGAGATGTTTGCTCGTTACACACCTCTGTTGTGAAATAAAATAAAGATGGCGTGGGCACACTTGCGTAACATTAACGTGCCGACCGGGAGCTAACATTGATCTTTTATTCAGCAGTGTTTGGAAGAGTAAGTTCATTTTTTAATCACGCAATGAGGTAATGTCATTACATCATTAATATAATTTGCCTCCAATCAAAAGGAGTGTGTGACAGCACATCTGGTGTGGTGATAAAGAACATCGTGATCAGATGACATTAAATGATTAATGTGTCAAGAAGTTTGGAAACAACAACTCAAGTGTCTGACTATCCCACTAACAGATGTGCCGTTTTCAACATACTGAACATATGGGTTGAGCCCAAGTCAAAACTTTATGATGGACAGCCTTGCTCACCTGATGCCAAATACTCTGTCCAGGAGAAACCCGCCCAGGAAGCACAGCACCACGTTGGGCCAAGAGTACCAGGCGTAGAGCTGCATGAACCCGGACGTGTTCAACTTCATGTCCTGTGTCAGGGGTTAATCAGAAACACGCCAGTTCATAAACTATCTGAGAGGGCGAGATGTCGTTAGTTTACTCACACCGGACACAGCATCTGGTTTAAAGTGGTTTCGGAAGAGAAACTGCATCAGGTTGGTTTTTCAACCACACAACCACTGATTGCAGTTGCATCGCTCTGGTTCTAAGTGTGGAATAGGCTGGAGATATGAGGTATGGCACTTATTTTGAGCTCATTAAATAAGACCTTGGCCATGCACGTGCACTCTAATATTGGACAAAGCAGAAGAGGAGGCAAATCTAGGTTGCCACTGAAATTAAATTATGATGGGCTGAAAAACCAAGGGAGAGCTTCCCAAGATTTTCAAAACTTCTTTTCACAACAAAACCATGTCAAAGTGATGAAATCCCATGAATACAAATTAAGGCCTCTGAGGGAAATTGAAAGACAATCGTTCCCGGGCTATTTAAGACGTCACCGACCCTTCGGCCCCTCACCTGAATGACTTGCGTCTGAAGAGCAGCGGGGTTGTCGTAGCAGAAGTAACTTCCTGATGGACAAGAACGAGTAGACAGGTCTGGACTGGTTAATCGGGAACATTTGGTATTTAAGATCACTTAACTTTTCGCTCAAGTCAGATGTCGAGGTAACAACTCTGACTCTAGCTGAGAAGGAAACAGATTCAAAGTTATTTTCTATTCGACTATCAGGCTAGCTAGTGTCATTTGCACACATTGTCATGGATGATGATTTCTTACCAAACCCAAGGAAACACATAAACACCAGAACCACAATTCGGTGTAGCCAGTGAGCCGGGTCACTACACGGGGATCTTCTAGCCCGGGCGCTGCCATCACCCTGCCCAGTGAGGGGATCCTCTTCAGTTATAAGGTCTTCCTCTTCTCCCATCCCCGCCATAATTGTCAGTGCACTCAAAACAATGGAAACCGTAACATTTGCTGTGTGGCTATGCTAGCACTAGGATACTTTAAACAAAGTCATGTGACCAACCGTAAACATGTGACTACATCAACTAGCTTCCGTAGACTGGCTGCTTCAACTCAATGCAGAGTTCTTACGGCAAGCCCCTAGCGGTTGATGGAATGACTGCAAAATGCATGATGTCATTATTTCTTTGCCCCGAACTATATGAAATAGGGCCACGGCGAAATGAGTCCAGTTCGACAAAATAAAAGTTTGTGAAGTGTAAATGAGCATATTATGTATATATGTATGTATGTATGTATGTGTATGTATATGTATATGTATATATATATATATATATATATATATATATATATATATATATATATATGTATATGTATATGTATATAAGAGGTGTTAAGGAATATGTTCGTGGTAAAATTATAAAATATAATTTATTCTGCATTCAAATATTCTCGAAATGGATTTCCGCGACACGACTTAGGCCTATTTCGTCGTGGCACGCCCCAAATGTTTTATTTAGCATTAAGATAATCAGTTCCTGCAGGCTCCTGCACGCTCCCACTCCCAAAATGCATATACAGTAGCTTATCATTTTCTTGCCATAGACATATCCCCACTTATCTACGATAATTGAGAGTTTACTTGCTACCATGATTGCATGTACTATTCATTATGGGTTATTAAGCACTTCGGATTATAAACAAAGCCACCCATAACTTTCCAAATTGTACGTTTTAGCATATTTATAGCTATACTTAAAATATTGTTGACAAGAATATGTATAGGGTCGTGACCTTAAAGATTTCCACTCCATTTAGTGTCTTTGAATTCCTACAGTGTGGCAAAACCAATAAGCCAGTCGGTAATGAGATTTTTAAAGAAATATAGGCCTGAACAAATATATTTGCTTTGGGAGAAGATGGCAGAAGACTCCCTCACTGTCTGCTACACCTTTACCATGGGTCAGATCACCTCTCAATGAGAGTCATCTCCCGTGTCATTTAGAATTGCCCAATTTACTTCGGCTTGGTCATCTGTTACGGAATTTAATCTGCGCTTGGCGCTTGGTAAGATAACAGTGCAGTAAGTTCATTCATTTTTGTGTAAAAAAAAGTGGGAGGGAGATGGAAAGTAGAGCTCAGTCTGCCAGTGAAGATCATATTTCATGATTATATTAATCAGTCAGTTGGGTCGGAGACATGAGAGGATTGATTGCTCCCCTGGACAGATTGGGAGTGGTGGCTGCTTCCAAAAACCTGTCTGTCTGCACATGTCCAAAAAGATGATCAGGCCTTGTCTGCATAGGAACTCATTTCATATGAAATAAAGCAAGAGGGTGTATGACTGTGCTGTATATGGGCTCTATCCTGAGGAACTACTGTCCCCAGTCACTCCAGTGGTGAGGAGAATATTGTAGCGTGTCTAAGTTTCTAAAAGTATGTGAGCACAGTTAATGTGTTGTAATGGTTCTGATAGGCTCTGTTACCTGGGCCAGGGTTGGGGTACCACCCCCTTCCGGGGGGTAATTTGTGTGGTTTTGGGGGGGGGGGGGGGGGGGGGGGGGGGGCGTAGGGAGATTACGAGGAGGTGTGTGTGAGTTGGAGCTCCTATTCGTGAGTGTAAAAGTGTGTTCTTGTGGCGTGGCCAACAACAGTCAACATTAAAAGTACCGGTTAATGGTAAACTGTCTCATCATTGGCACGGAACGTTACAATATTCTCTTCTTTAGGTTATTATGCCTAGCCTAGGTTACATTGTTTTATTCCAATTAATGCATAAGTATGCCATCATTGTTTGGGATTACACCAGAGGAGAATGGTGTTGTGCCTTTCTGCTTTGGGAGTGGAACATCTGTCACAGACCAGGGGGGTATTCCAAGTATGTGGATTAGTGACACACCTGGGTACGTTAATTCAGAGTCAGGGGTAAACCTCCTAATAGAAGAGATGTATGGCTCCATTCTACTAACAAAGCAATGCCGTAGGGCTCTTGTTGTAGGAGGTTTACTCTGAGTTAACTTACCCAGGTCTGTCACTAAACCATGTACTTGGAATACCCCCCAGGTCAGAATGGACACTAAACCACGTACTTGGAATACCCCCCAGGTCAGAATGAAAGTCAGAGGCCAGGAGCAGTGTGTTTTTGTTTTTTATGACCTTTGCTGCCCTCTGCTGTTCAGTGTTCAGAACTGCAACAAGCATTTAATTGGTAAGTTATTTAACAGCAGTATTGTGCCCACCCAGACTTAAGTTTTTAAGTAATCTCTCAAAATGACAATGTTTTGTTTTCAGTTTTTTGAGTTGAGTAGAGCTGAGTATTGCTTTTACATCTGCATAGATAGTTTTGCCATACAGTGCATAATGACATGACCTAGTCACACAGAACACCAGTCAACCCAGTTGGAACTCAAAACCCACTTATATCTAACATTGCCAAGGATCAGTATTGTATAAGCATACCTTTACTCCATGCATTCAGTAAGTGAAGAAATATACAGGTCCTGCTGCATCAGTATCTAAAGACAGTGATGCATCACTGATACCCAGCACAGCAACAACTTATTCCTGATCCCGAGTCATTCCACAAAACATCAGATAATTCAAATAAAACTGATGAAATGTATTTTAGTTGGACACCAAACATGAGCTATCACTTTCATTTTGGGTATGTGCTTCACTGCCTGACCCGTGTCAAAGCGCACACACCCACACCCACACAGTATAAACAGACAGATGGCTAGAGAGGGAGAGGAGGGGAGGGGGTGAAACTATGTGCTGTGTGTGCAGCTGTATGCCAGTGTCCAGGGGGGAGCAGTTTGTTTGAGTTCAGCAGGAAGTCGTCTGTTGTTTATCTGGACAGTATCAGCTCCTCTGCTCTCCCAGAGCCTCTTGCGTCAGATGGACGCTCCGCTTCTATCCAGTTTGTAACCGCGACAGAGCACGGCTGCCCCTCACCCCAGTACTCTCTCTGCCTCGGTCTCCTAGGATGGGTCGCCCCGGTTGGACTCTCTGGGTCGTGGTGGTGCTTATCGGGGACAGCTTGGCCGGGCCTTACCGTCCCGACGCAGAGCCCGGGCCCCTTGAAACCAACAACATCGAGGAGCTAGAGGTGCCCCCAGAGGTGAGTGGGACGCTGGCTGCTGGCCGCTGGCCACTGGACCCTCCTGGCAGTGAGACACTGGCATGAGGCAACAGAGCTTTGTGGTTAATAAAATGGCCAAAATATGTTAAAATGTGTATAAATATGATTGTGGAAATATGTTTGCGCTGCCCCATTACCTCTGGGTAGTTAATGTGTGTAAATATTCTCATTGGGTAATTTATTGTTTCAAATAAGAAGTATTCTCGCCAGCAAGCCAGTTGGAGGACTTGTATGTGTGTCTTTGTACACAGGAAAGGAAACACTCACTCCTCTGTCTCTTTAAGAGTGGGTGGGATCACTTCGACTATTTCAGGAAGTAGGAAGTGGAGTGTGTTTTACAGAAGTGTACACACACACACACATACATGGAGAAACTTTGCAGCTGTTCCACAAATTCTCTGCAAAACGTTTATTTTTATTTTTTTATCTCTGACCACAAGAAGAAGGAGGAGATTTGAACTTTACCATTCCACTCTGTTCGCTGAAGAAAAGGTTCCTCCTGCTCCAGCTGAGTCACAGAGTGGTCAAAGTCCACATGTAGCACCCGGCTGGACCACTCCCCACCCTGCGCTGGCCATTGCCACTCGTCCCTCACAGATTCTCACGCGGACGCGGTCATCGCCTGTCCTCATCTTTGCCTTTTTCTTGTGTCCTGTCTGTTGTGTTCTGTGGGGGGGTCAGTTGGACGGTGCCATGTCTGATGCTGAGCTTGTCCCGCACCACTATCCCGCCCAGCGCGCGGCCAAGGTGGCCGTCCACTACCTCAACACCCGCCATGCCTCTCCCTACAGCTGCATCGAGCTGAACCGCGTCCACAAGGCCAGCCTGGAGGTGAGCTCACCATAGAATACACACACTTACACAGGCACACACACACACACTTACACAGGCACACACACACACACTTACACAGGCACAAAGTCAGACAGACAGATAGACATACATATCTACATGTACATACAATGGCAAATGTAATGTTCACAAAACGACTTGCTGACACACTTACACAGGCACAAAGTCAGACAGACAGATAGACATACATATCTATGTACATACAATGGCAATGTAATATTCACAAAACAACTTACTGACACACACACACATCCAAATGCACTCCTAGGCAGTGTGTACAGGCAGGTTTCAGTAATAACACTATGGTGTCCTTATCTGTTGAAAAGGGCTGGAATGCAGCTAACATAAAACTGGTAGGAACGGTGCGGTCAGACTGAGGTCACAATGCATTGCCTCACCGTGTGTCCTCTCACTGGATGGACACTGATGTGTTTGACTGTCTTCCTCAGGACTTGGGACAGGCTGGGAAAAAGTACCGCCTGCAGATCTCACTGAAGGAATGTGTCAGCAATGTAGGTACCGGAATATTTATGGCTTTTCTGACAAAGACTGTGTTTGTGTGTGTGTGTGTGTGTCTCTTCCCAATCACACCCTAGTCTGACTCTGTGTTGTAATAGGTGTGGGTGGGTGGGTATGCAGTTGTCATGACTGCATAGTTATCACGTTAAACACACTTGTTCCACAGCACACTGCACTACAACTACAGGATTGTGATTGAGGAAGTGTAGTTTGGGATGGTTGTATTTTATATTTTATTGGTTGGTTTTAGAAACACATTATAATATATGGAAATGAGTATGTCCGTGTAAGCAAGTAGTAGGTTGCCTATGGCCTGTCGTTATTACAATGTGAAGTGTATTACAATGTGAAGTGTTTCCAGTCAGGATTTCATATCCAAAAAATGAAAAGGTTGGATGTAAGCCCAGATAGTGATGTCTAAAGGAGCTTGCACACTGCTCCAACAAACACAAACAAACTCCAACATTCTAAATCAGTAGGTAGTCTTTAGAATGTTCATAAAACCAACTGCCAGTCCACACTGTGGAGTCTCCATCCAACAAACGGCAACACAGACGGCCGGCCCACATTGACCCAACTGTTGGTGTTTGTTGGAGCAGTGTGCAAGCTCCTTAAGCCGTTTCTTCCTCCCATCCTGCTGTGCGTGTGGTCAGACGGACCTGGGCCAGTGCTTGGCGGAGGTGCTCTTCCCAGGGGAGCAGGAGCAGAGGGCTCCCCAGGTGCAGTGCTCTTGTGAGGGGCTGAAGAAGCTGAACAACAGGGCGGAGGAGGACGCCCTCTTCCAGCGGCTAAACACCTCCAACAGCCCGCTCTCCGGGAGCAACATACCAGGTACTGCACCTGCACCTGTGCCCACACCTGCCTGTGCACGCACTATTACAATAATCAGCAGTTATTTTGGTAATTGGTTTGTTTCATACGTGCAGATCGCTTATGAAAGTGTGTGCTGTGTGTCTGTGTGCTCTGTGTGCATGCGTGCGTGTGTGTGCAGATAGCTATGGTAACATTGCTCCAGAGATGAAGCCCATGTGGCACTTGGGCGCTGCAGCAGCGAGCTTCGTCATGCTGAAAGAGTCCAACGAGAGCACACTCTACAACATGGCCCAGGTGGCCAACTTCACCCAGCTGGTGAGACACACAAAAATACACACACACACACACACACACACACACAAAAACACACACACACAAAGCGCACGCACAAAACACACACACAAAAAACACACACTAAAAAACACACACCTACACACACACACACACAAAGCACTAGTAACCTACACACTTCATCTCCACATACAGGACATTTCACATACATGTTAGTGTAATTTAAGTGATTCATTATGGTCTTCTCCTTAACCTGGTGCAGCCTGGGTTATAATCTGCCTCACTACCAGTGCAATAATCAACATCTGCAAAGTAACTAAATGTAATGGCAATGGAATAAATGACCTATTAGCATTGCTTGGAGCGCAGGTTGGTAGAAGATAGTTAGCCTTCAGTGAAGTGCACAGAGAAAAGCGTGTGTGGAGGTTCCTCTGTAGCCACTCAGCCACACCATTTAGGCTCTAGTCAAGCGCTGACTAGGACGTGTGAACTTGTCCAATTGCTCACTAACTTGTCTCTCTTCCCTTGTTGTGACAGGAGACGGAGAATGACCAGCTGAGGTTTAAGTATCACATCCTGCTTCATGACATGATCTCTCAGGTGCAGTAAACCCATTCTTACTTCAGCGCCACTAAGAGTCCTAACCAGCTTTCTCTCTTACTTTTACAGTTAATAACAGTTAATAGTGGCGCGGTTAAGCGCACATAATGAAGTATTGTGCATTTTATGACTAAAGCATGGCATTTTGTTCAGTGTTTCTACACACCTTGAAGTTTAATTTCAGATGTGGAGGCACTTCAGATCTGACCTCTGGGGCTAGATATTTGCTGTATAATATACACATCTTTGAGGAGTAAAATATTTTTACAAGTCATTCCAGAGTTCTACTATAAAGATCTAGAACTTACATTAACTGCCATTCAAACTGGTCGCTTGAGTTCATTATGACTATCAAATGGAACCTTTAATTGGCAACATTCTAATCACATACAAACACAAGTATTTGTCTCAACAATGTTTTCCTTTAATTAGAGTGCATGCAAATGCATTTCTTATTACAGCACTGTACTGTTCTTCCTAGGCAACTTATTATTATTATTATTATTATTATTATTATTATTATTATTATTATTATTATTCCGCTTACCACTTATTCCGTACGCTATTTCTCTTGAACAGTTTAGAACTTAGAAACTTCATTCAAACTTTGTAACGTAGGTCTTCAAACAGATCGGGTTGGTATGACTTTTCAACTTTGAAACTTTTTTATACTTTTTAAACTATTAAAGAAAAACTTTTTAAAAATCCCCATAGACTTAACATTGCCGATCATAATACGGCCGTTAAGCAATTAGAATCCTATGGCAGGTGTTCAGGCCACCTGCAGCCTCAGGCTTTAAGCATACAATCTGGGTCAATTAAGACTACACATCCTATTCAACTGTTTCCTCTGCCCAAAACTGTTTCAAAATAAAAGTCCTCACTACAATAATCCACTGTTAAACAATGTAACCCATTAAACTACTGAACTTTTTACATTCAACTTTTAAACGGTCTACTTTTAAACTATCATTAAACTATCTATCTATTAAACTAGCTGTCTATCAACAACTTTTAAACTATCTACATTCAACTTTTAAACTTTTAAACTATATACATTCACTAGCTGTCTATCAACAACTTTTAACTTGTCATCAACTATGTCAACACTTTTCATCAACTATGACTCCTACCCACTGTAGCTAGTTAGCATGGTTAGTAAAGTTAGCATGTTAGCATTGTTAACATTTTTAACAAAACTGCTAAAAATTATTAGCTAGGTTAGCTAAGTCACATGGTTAGCATAGTTAGCATGTTAGTTAGCATAGTTAACATAACTGCTAAAAATGATTAGCTAAGTTAGCTAAGTAACATGGTTAACATAGTTGGCATGCTAGCATGTTAGCATGCTAGTTAGCATTTTTAGCAAAACTGCTAAAAATGATTAGCTAAGTTAGCTAAGTCACATGGTTAGCATAGTTGGCATGTTAGTTAGCATAGTTAGCAAAACTGCTAAAAATGATTAGCTAAGTTAGCTAAGTCACATGGTTAGCATAGTTAGCATGTTAGTTAGCATAGTTAGCAAAACTGCTAAAAATGATTAGTTAAGTTAGCTAAGTAACATGGTTAACATAGTTAACATGCTAGCATTGTTAGCATGCTAATTAGCATAGTTAGCATAACTACTAAAATGATAAGCTTGGTTAGCTAAGTCACATGGTTAACATAGTTATAGCATGTTAACATTGCTAGCATAGTTAGCATGTTTAGCAAAACTGCTAGAAAATGTTAGTTAAGTTAGTTAAGTAGCATGGTTAACATGTTAACATTGCTAACACTGCTATAAAACATTAGCTAAGTAGCATGGTTAGCAGAATTAAAAATCTTAGCATAACTGCTAGTAAACATTAGAGCCATTCCAACTTTCAGTTATCACCATTAAACTATTTGAATATCAACATTCATTAAACTGCTAGAAAACGTTAGCTAAGTAGCATGGTTAGCAGGTTAGCATTGCTAGCACTGCTATAAAACATTAGCTAAGTAGCATGGTTAGCATAGTTAAAAATCTTAGCATAACTGCTAGCAAACATTAGAGCCATTCCAACTTTCAGTTATCGTCAAATATCTACCTATACACAGCCATTAAACTATTTGAATATCAACATTCATTCAACTTCCAGTCTGTCAACAACTTTTAAACTATTTACCTTCAACTTTTAAACGGTCTACTTTTAAACTATCTATTAAACTAGCTGTCTATCAACAACTTTTAAACTATCTACTGTCTATCAACAACTTTTAAACTATCTACATTCAGCTTTTAAACAGTCTACTTTTAAACTATCAACTTTTATTAAGCTATGCAACCACCATGTCTATCCTAGCATCACCGTAGTAACCATCTCTGTATTATCTGTTTTAACTATACATGATATTTTACATCACAACTTTAGCATTTTCATGCACTGGTAATTCCTTGGAATTGCATTTCTTGTTCTTATTTTTCTTCTACGTATTTGTGCGTTTAATTCAGCTTCAACCGTTTGACGTAGAAACTTTGTTCAAACTGCGTTGCGTAGGTCTTACTTAGGTGACTTCAGCTATGTATTTTTCAACTTTGTAACTGTTATACTTTTTGAACTATTAATTAAAAACTACTAAAAAATTCCCCATAGACTTAACATTGGCGATTATGACATCACAGTAGGGCACTTAGAATCCTATGCCAAGTGTTCCGGCCAGAGCCATATGGTTCCGGCCACCTCCAGCAACTGTCTGTCTCAGGCTTTAAGCATACAATCTGGCTCTCTTAAGACTACAGATCCTTTTCAACTGTTTCCTCTGCCCACAACTGTTTCAAAATAAGTCCCCACTACAATAATTCCCTATTAAATAATTTAACCATTTAAACTATCCTACTATTTAACTGTTCAACTATTCCAACTGTCAGTTAACATTTAACTATGCCTCTAGCCTACTATATTAAACCACTACCTACCTAGCAACCATTGAAATTAAGCATCTATGTCCGTTTCCATAGCAACCAAGATGATTATACTAGCAAACCACTGTAGTAGCTCTTTTATTTCTGATAGTAGCCACCATGGACACCCTAGCAACAACCTAGCAATGACTTCAAGTACCCTAGCAACAGCCTAGCAACATTCACAGTTAAAACCTAGCAACCAGCATAGCAACCACCATAACTACTCTAGCAACAGTCAGTTGTCATCAACTTTGACTCCCGTCAACTGTTTCCTCTCCCCACAACTGTTTCAAAATAAGTCTTCACTGCTATAATCCCCTATTAAATTATTTAACCATTTAAACTATCCAACTATTCCAACTGTCAGTTGTCATCAACTATGACTCCCGTCAACTGTTTCCTCTGCCCAAAGCTGTTTCAAAATAAAGTCCTCACTACAATAATTCCCTATGAAATATTTGAACCAATCCAACTGTCAGTTGTCATCAGCTATGACTCCTGCCAATTGTGTCCTCTGCCCACAACTGTTTGGCAGCCTGGGCTTTTCAGTCAACTAGTGTGATCAACTCCCAATCTATATTCAACTTTTAAACTGTCTACTTTTAAACTATCAACGTTTATTAAGCTGTGCAACCACCATGTCTGTCCTAGCGTCATTTTCATGCACTCATAATTCCCTGGAATTACATTTTCTAGTTTCCTTTTAATGTCATGTCTTGATGGCTATGAATGTTCAGGCTAACAGTCTCCTGAGCAAGAGCAAAGATCTGTGCACTTGAGAGCAGCCTTTTTGCACCTGCACCGCATAGTACACCCTTTTTTGCAGCCACAATGAATCAGTTCATAACGGCTGTTATAATGTGTGTGCGCGCGCATGCATTTCTAAAAGCCAGCACTTGACCACTCTAATGCCTCTGCTTGTGTAGGAGATCCTGCACTGGAAGCTGCTGGTGGCCTGGTCTCCAGCGGGGGGCGTGAGTGTGCCACAGGCAGACTGGGAGCCCAAATGCCACCACTGTGAGCTGCCTTTGGCCAAATCAACGCCAGAGGCCACCAAACCATCTTCAGCCAGCTGAACCCCACATGATCAATGCCAGGTTACCCTGAATCCCTCACATTCCCACATGATCCATGCCAGGTCACCCTGAACGGTCAGCAACAATCCCCAAGATGAAGAGAAAAGCACTTAAGGAGTAGGACAGTCATGGTCATTATGGTTAATGTGAGCAGACTCGTTGGTTAGCTGTTTAGCCAGGGTTGTATGACCGGTTTGTTCCACAGATTAAGTGTTAAAAGTACTCAGAACGGGAGCTATAAGCATATTACTCCAGTTTACGTGTGCAACTGCTTGTACCATCACTGATTTTGATATAAAGCCTAATAAAGTGTTGTTAAATATGTATAAGGGTTTGGTCATTGATATTGCATAGACACAATGCTCTAATCAGCACAAATAAACATCCACACAAACATCCACTGGACAAATGAAAATGGGTAATTCAGCACTTTTTTTTTTACTTTGAAGTTTTGTCATAGACTGGTGTTTTTTAACTTTCAGTTATGTTTTTCTGTTTATGATAGACAAAAAAAGTGTGCCCCAGAAACAGGAAGAGACTGCCGTAGGATACAGGTTCAACAATGCAATCACACTCTTGATTATAGTGGCTATGTACACTGACTTCCTGATTCAAATTAGAGTATAATTCACAAGGATTTGATATTGATTCACACACTCAGGCCTGCATTACCAGTTTTGTTTGGATGTGAAAATATTTTCAGAGAATGCTGCACTGCAGGACCCTCTCAGCGCTAACGGTTACAGTCTGTAATGAACTTTTGTCATAATTGAAGACACAAATGGTAATGGAATTATAACATTTTTAATTACACAGACTACATCATCCGCTGTACACAGTACAAATGCAATTCACTGTACAGGCCCGGTCCACCTCCCTGACCAGACGTAGTCTAGTCCAGTGGGACGCACAGGCCATACAGTCCTGATAGAGGAAAGTCTAAAAATGTATAAATTACTCTGTTGGTGGAAAAGGATGGATCTTTGTAGGGGGAATAATCTGGTGTATACTTTTTGGAGTTTTGACCTCAAGCTCATGTAGTCTGAGCTCTGTTATTCAAACAGTGGCAGTGGCTGCGACGTTTGCTCCACTGGAAAACGAATGCCAACCTGGGACACAGTTCATGCTTTTCATTAAACAGACGACAGCAGGATGGGTGGAGATATGAACGAAGAGGAAACGCGTACCATAAATATACACATCTGAGCTGAACAGCACCACCCCATCTGCCCTCACTGTTGAATCTGCCACTGGCAACCCAGGTCTAAAATGAGACTGGCAAATATTTCCTAGACAGTATGGTTCTTGTGTGTGTGTGTGTTAAAAGGCTCTCAGTTCTTCCATTTGCCTTTCTTGGCAGGAAGCTGTCCTGTGGCCTCCAGGTATTTGTTGATGAGGTCCTCCTGGACGGCCGGCAGGCAGGGCTGGTATCGGCTGTACTCCATCGTGTACTCTCCCTTCCCCTGCAGACCAGCGCACAGACAGAGGAGCAGGCCAGAGAGAGAGAGAGGAAGATGGCAGACAGAGAGGAGAGAGGCAGGCCAGAGCAAGACAGACAGAGAGAAAGAACAAAAGGGAGTAAAAGATGTCAGATCACAGAAGAGAGAGACAGAAAGTGCAGAGTGGAGGAGAAACAGACGGAGAGAAAAAGACATGTCAGAGGAGAGAGAAAGAACGAGAAGAAAAAGACCAGATGTGAAGTCAGTCCCAAAAGAGTGGCTAACCCAATAACAGGCATGTTAGAGAGAGTCTAAGTGCATGAAATGTGTCGCTCAGAGACGTGTTTGTTCAGAGGCAGCTGTGTCCGAGGGGAGCTTACCTCAGTGCAGGACCGCAGCTCGGTCGAGTAGCCGAACATGTCGTTCAGTGGGACCTGGAATCAGAGAGAAATCATTCAAGGCAGGGTGGTCAAAACTGTGCCCAGATAAGGCTCCCAGATAATGTTTCAGACGGCAGTTTGATGGTGTGATTGTGTGCTTTGTTACTATTCTTGCATGAACAGATATATTAAGCAGAAGGAAACACTACTACAAGTAGTGTGTGTGTGTGTGTGTGTGAATATACTGTGTACTAAACAATTAACACACACGATAGCAAGCCCTGCTCACGACCCTTCTATATTCATAAGAACTTCCTACTGCACTAGATAACATGGTAAAGAAAAGTGTGATTAGTGGGGTTCCTGATCGCTACAACGCTGTGGGCAGCACGTGGTCACATCTCACCTGTTCTAGTCTCTGGTTGTGGGTGTGAGGTCTACTTACATCCGCATAGAGAGTGAAGTAATCTTCCGCTCCGTCCTGTCCTGTGATGACGCCATGGCGACGGTTGACCCCGGCGATGACCGGTCCCTGGAACTCATTGGGTGCGACGATCTCCACCGACATGATCGGCTCCAGGATCACAGCATTAGCACTATCCATAGCTACGATGAGGAGACAATCATTTAGAACGCACGTGATAACGATCATGTTCACTTTCTGAAATGTTCTTTGGGAAAGGTTTGGGTAGGGTACTCAGGTCACCATCAGAGTAGAGTTACAGTATATAGAATAAAGCTCTTGATTCAGCAAGATGTAAGCCAGTTTTATACTTTAACGACTTCTAAGAATAACCTCAATCTATGTTTTCGCTACATGCAAACCCACCACGTCTTTTCCTTTTGTTTATTCAGTATACTGGCCAACGTCTCAAGGCCTCCTGTGTCTCACATATGAGAGCACAGGGAACCATCTTCCCTACAGGGACCTGAGTGACCCTCCTCTTATGGTCAGGGTAACGATAGGTCGGCCAGGGTTCCATTCATTTTAGCGTCTGCTAGATACCAGTGAAGTTCAAATCAGTACACCAGTAACCAAGTCGGGTCGTCAGGGTCCTCACCTTGCTTGAGAGCGCCTTCTCCAGCGCGGATGAAGGAGATCTCGTTGGAGTCGACCATGTGGCTGGCTCCATCGTCCAGTACGAACCGCACACCGGAAATCTTGTGTGCGGTCAGAGGCCCTTTCTCACAAGCCTCCCTGAAGCCCTGGAGAAGAGGGGGAGAGAGAGAGAGAGAGAGAGGGAGAGAGAGAGAGGGACAGAGAGAGGGAGAGGGAGAGAGAGAGAGAGGGACAGAGAGAGGGAGAGAGAGAGACAGAAAGAGAGCGATTAACACACAGTTATTATTATTATTACTGAAGCCCTGAAGAACAGAGGTTACATTCGTATCAGTATCATGTCCCAACTGGGCAGTCTGTTCCCTGGTGACCCTCCGCACTGCTCTGCGCTGCGCTGCCTTACCTTCTCCACAGACGGGACGAACTGCTTGGGGATGTTGGTCCCGATGGTGCGGTCCTCAAACTCCAGTTTAGTGTAGCTCTCTGGCTCCAGCGGCTCCAGAACCCCGATGACTTTACCATACTGGCCCGAGCCCCCAGACTGTTTCTTATGAGTGAACTCAAACCTGCAGGGGACACAAACATGGGTCATGGGTCACATATTCTCTTGCAGAGAAAGAGCCTGGGAATGACAGATTTAGTGTTCCATAACATCAGAACAAATCCCTGATGGAAACAAATATGTCTATTTATACCTAAACTTTTCAGATGGTAAAATGGCATTTTAAATGACACCAACTATTGCTCTGGGTTCGGTGTAAGTCATTAAGTCATGATGTTAAAACTTACGGCACAGTTCAGTGTAAGTCATTAAGTCATGATGTTAAAACTTACGGCACGGTTTGGTGTAAGTCATTAAGTCATGATGTTAAAACTTACGGCACGGTTTGGTGTAAGTCATTAAGTCATGATGTTAAAACTTACGGCACGGTTTGGTGTAAGTCATTAAGTCATGATGTTAAAACTTACGGCACAGGTCATTAAGTCATGATGTTAAAACTTACGGCAGAGGTCATTATGTCATGATCTTAAAACTTACGGCACAGGTCATTAAGTCATGGTGTTAAAACTTACGGCACAGGTCCAGTGATGGTCTCCCTGAAGGCCACTTTGGGCTTGCCCATCACACACGGGCAACCATACTCCCTCTCCATCCTCTACACACACACAGACACACACGTTCAGTTTCAGGTAGTACTAGAACACCTACAATGTTGCATCGCTTAGACAAATTGTAAGAACTAAATGCCAAGAAGGAAAAATTAAACACTGATTAGAGGGAGATTGGGTTTGGATGTAGCATACTATAGGTCATAATGTTATGCTAGTTGTCGTTAATGTACATATATCATCATTTAACATACAACGTACAGTGCTGTGCAAATCTGCTTTAGTGTGTCTATATGTTTAGATTTTAGAACATCATTTCATTTTGAGATTCCTTCATTTTAATAAAACACTCTTTCAAACAAAGCGCCTAAATATCTATCTACTATGACATGAGTAAGTTTGAACAGGAAGGCAGAGAGGAAGCTGCAGCGCTTGGAGATGGTGATGGCCACTGGGACGTCTGGCTACCTGGGAGTAGATCTCCAGGTGCAGCTCCCCCATGCCAGAGATGATGGTCTCCTTGCTCTCCGGGTCGTAGTGAACCCTGAAGGTGGGGTCCTCCCGCGTGAAGCGGTTGATGCCTTTTGAGAACTTATCCGTGTCAGTCTAAATATCAAAAGAACACAGCAGAAAGAGACCCATTTAAACAATCGTGTAGAGCCTGTGTCTGTGTCTGTGTCTGTGTCTGTGTCTGTGTCTGTGTCTGTGTCTGTGTCTGTGTCTGTGTCTGAAACACGTGTTATGAGCATGTCCTGAGTATTTACCTTGTTGGACGGTTTCATGGACATCGAGATCACAGGATCAGGTACATGAATCGATTCCTACAGACCAAAACATTTACATTTAGATGATTTACAAAGTATCCCCGCTAATACAATAGATAAATGCAACTTCACTTCACACACTAAGAAATTGTACGTTTTTTCCCTCGAACTGGCTGCCCAGGAATCCATTTTCAGTGCAATGATGACAGTAATAGAATATGACTTGAAGCACTTGAAAACATTTTTGGCACTGTGAGGATGTGTGATGTGTCTTCCTGCATACGCACCATGGAGAGGTCTGCACTGGTGCGAGCAGTAAAGGTATCTCCGCTGGCACAGTCGATGCCAAACAGGGCACAGATGTCCCCAGCAAACACCTCCTCCACATCCTGCAGTGCACAGGAAATGACACGGACAGGGTCGGTCAGTCAGTCACTCAGCAGCAGCGGTCAAATGAAAAGTGTTTCTCCACACATAGCATCGCTTCTCAAACTAAACTTCTACCAACATTCACTCAGCATCTCACCAACTCTCATCTATAGTGGGAAACACTTTGCAAACTGAACTAACAGACTTTGCCTCACTGGGGCAGAGGTAGCGTAGTGGCTAAAGAGCTGGGCTAGCATGCATTAGCCAGTGAATAGGGCGGTGGTAGCGTAATGGCTAAGAAGCTGGGCTAGCATGCATGGGGCAGTAGTAGCGTAGTGGCTAAGGAGCTGGGCTAGCATGCATAAGGAGCTGGGCTAGCATGCAGTAGCCAGTGAATGGGGCGGTGGTAGCGTAGTGGCTAAGGAGCTGGGCTAGCATGCAGTAGCCAGTAAGGTGTGAGTGCCCTTGAGTAAGGCACTAAACCCTGAGTTGCTCTGGGGAGACTGGCCCTTGTAATAATGGATGTATGTAAAAGCATCACCCAAATGAATAAGGAAATAAAGTAAGTAAGTGTGCAAGGGTCTCTTGTAGACGACCCTCTGGAGTAGGTCAACTGCCCTGTGAGGCGTCATAAGTATAAGTACTGTATAGTATATATACTCTTTTGATCCCGTGAGGGAAATTTGGTCTCTGCATTTATCCCAATCCGTGAATTAGTGAAACACACTCAGCACACAGTGAGGTGAAGCACACACTAATCCCGGTGCAGTGAGCTGCCTGCAACAACAGGCACTCGGGGAGCAGTGAGGGGTTAGGTGCCTTGCTTAAGGGCACTTCAACCGTTCCTACTGGTCGGGGTTCCAACCGGCAACCCTCCGGTTAAAAGTCCGGAGCCCTAACCAGTACGCCACGGCTGCCCTCACGGCCACTCTGATGCCCTCACGGCCACTCTGATGCCCTCACGGCCGCTCTGATGCCCTCACGGCCGCTCTGATGCCCTCACCTCCATCTCTCCTGCGTGGAGGCGCACCAGGCGCTGCACCCGGACCTTCTTGCTGGTGCGTGTGTTGTAGATGTACTCAGTCTTCCTCAGGCAGCCCTGGTACACGCGCATGTAGGTCAGCTGACCAAAGCGTCCTGCCTGCCACACGAAGAGAGACAGTAAGGGAAGAAACCCTCATGAAGGACACACTGGACCACGGATCGATGACCAGTGTTGTTCTTTTGTCATCACACTGGACCACGGATCGATGACCAATGTTGTTCTTTTGTCATTCCAAAACAGGTTGGTATATTAAAAAGAGAATGAAGTACTCAGGTCCCAGTTTAAAAACAAAATAGTAATAAAACAACAAAACCTGGGGGGTATTCCAAGTACGTGGTTTAGAGACAAACCGGGATAAGTTAACTGCTAGCTAAGTGCTAAACCTCCTAACAGAAGAGCTGTATGGCTTCATTCTGCTAACAAAACAATGCCATAGGGCTCTTGTTGTAGGAGGTTTACCACTTACTCTGAGTTAACTTACCCAGGTTTGTCACTAACCAGCGTACTTAGAATACCCCCCTGGGCAAACCATAGCTCTGCACAGATTCTGTATGATTCTATATGGAGCTCAGCAAATCCTCTGCCATGCTCTGAGCACAGTGCTTCTACACTCACCTCCAGTTTGAAGGCCAGGCCTACGAAAGGCTTAGATGCATCTCTGGTGGGGTCCATCAGGACTTTAGTGCCTTCACTTGAATCCCTAATGAACCCAAAACAGGAAAAAGAGGACTTGAGACATACACACCACTAAAAGCCTCCATCTCAAGGGAAAATACCTGGATGGATTCCAATAAGAACATGATATGGGTAATGTGCAAAGTCTTAAGTCAAAAGCTAACCTAATAACTAGACAAAACCTATTAGCTAATTTAACCATGGGCAAGACGCAGGATTTGGAGGGTTAGCTTCAGCCAGATCGCATCCACCGTCTTTAAAGGTGCTCTAAGCGATGCTGGGTAATCTACGAGAGCATTTTGCGTGTTGACAGACTTTGCACTTTGCCAGCCATTTTAAATTGGGGCCCTAAACGCGCTGTAGGTCTGTATGCACGGAGTGGCCTGTGCCATGGCCCTGTGTGCTGCCCCCTGCTGGACATCTGCACTCACTCGTCATTGTGGATGGCGTAGTTGTTGACCTCGGTGGGGTTGGGCAGGTACTCCAGCACGGCGTCCAGGAGAGGCTGCACCCCTTTGTTCTTCAGCGCACTGCCCACCAGCACAGGGGAAAAGGCACGCTGGACAGTGGCCCTGCGCACGGCAGCCTGGACACAGAGGAGAGAGAGAGAGAGAGAGAGAGAGAGAGAGAGAGAGAAGAGAGGAGAGGGGAGAGGAACAGAGAGAGGAGAGAGAGGAGTGGAGAGAGGAGAGAGAGAGAGGCGAGAGGAAAGGAGAGAGGAGAGGAGAGAGAGGAGAGGAGTGGAGAGAGAGGGACACACTAGGTTACTCTATGCAGCAGTCTGCTCTGCTGTTGTGTGGTCAAGTGTTATGGGTGTAAACGGTGTCAAAACTATGTTTTGACCAAATAGTTGCTGGTGACATTTAATATGTCCATATATACAGAAATCTGGAAATTTGGTTTCATCAATGATTACAGGGATCTCGGCATTGTTTTTCCATCTACATCAAGAACCACATCATGTCTTAGCCCAATAAGTTAGCAGAAATTATAGATATATATTAAATCTAATAAACACGAACATGAAGAGGGTCTGACACAATATTCCCATTCTGTTGCAGACATGCAATGTAACTGATAATTTTAAAATAGTCTGGCCAACTGAAAACACGCAATACAGGACTGTGCAGTAGCACCTTCAGGCCAACTGGACACAAGCAATACAGGACTGTGCAGTAGCACTTTCAGGCCAACTGAACACAAGCAATACAGGACTGTGCAGTAGCACCTTCAGCTCCTCCACGCTGGGGATCTTCTCCTCCAGAAACATCTCTCCCAGGATCTCGTCAGCGTTGGCCACACACTCCACCAGCTCCTGCCGCCGGTCAGCCGCCTCTGCACGCATCTCCGCCGGGATCTCATCAAAACGGATACTCTGACTGGACACACACAAACACACACACACACACGTACATAGCATGAGGTCTCATACTCACTCACACACTACATACGCGCCTACTACATACCTCTTCTCATAACCTAAACACTTTCCCAACAAGGAGGACAGTTTACATGACACACAGTACATCGATCTCCATCTACACTAAAAATAAGCTATATCCAAGGCATGTACTCCACCCTAACAGCAATAACAAAACACAAGGGTGGCATATATTAATGACATGAATCACTCTCAATTGACAAAAATGCTACATTTGTCACAGTGCATCCTAGTGCCGGGCATTGCTTGGCAAAATTGCTTGGCATTACTGACGTCATTCTCAATCAGTTCAGCGATGGCGACACATTTCATCACCGCGTGCGTCACACGTGTTCCTCACCCAAATGGCCCCTCGAAGTAGATGCTGCGCTCTTCGATGAGGTCCACTAGGCCCCGTAGGTTCCCCTCCAGGCCAATGGGGAGGTTCACAAACGCAGCGTTTTGGCTCAGCTTGGTCCTGGGAAACCACACAAGAGGTCAAGGCACAGTATGAAGACTTTTGATGTCAAAACATAAAATACCTCTGGACAGACAGCAAATGTATCACTCTTCAATTATTGTAAAGTTTTAAAGCTGCAGAAGCCTGAAGTACAAACAGTAAGTTGTCTATAGTGAGTTTGTTTTTGACAGTTGCTTTTATGTTTTTAATTACCATTATTCTTTGCTTTTGTTTATGTAAAGCACGTTGAATTATCCCCGTGTATGAAAAATGAATAAACTTGCCTTGCTTATAGAGTGGCGTTACATATAACCGCAGTGATATTATGGACTTGCCCTGACTACTCTGTATAATAACTTATATCATTTAATAGCAAATATAATTTCTTCTGATACTGGAGGTGTATTTGGATATGGATTTCCTCTGTGTATATGAACTGCACTGTAAGTCACATTGGGTAACAAACCTCCGCTAAACCAACAGCAGAGCCCACTGAGGGCCATAGTTTACCTGAGCTGCTGCAGGGCCCGGTAGGGGTTGGCGCCCATGCGGTCCAGCTTGTTGATGAAGGTGAGGAAGGGCACGCTGTAGCGCTTCATCTGCCTGTTGACCGTCAGGCTCTGGCACTGCACCCCACCCACCGCACACAGAACCAGCACCGCCCCGTCCAGCACTCGCAGTGAGCGCTCCACCTCGATGGTGAAGTCAACGTGGCCTACACAGAGGAGGGGGGGGGGGGGGGGGGGGGGGGGGCAAATGGAGAGTCGCCATTAGGAATGCTCCACCTCGATGGTTAAGTCAACATGACCTATCGTGAACTCATTATGGTCAAATAAAGAGGACAAAAGAGAGAATAAAGCAAAAGCAAAAGAGGAAAAGATAGATAGATAGATAGATAGATAGATACTTTATTGATCCCCAGGGGAAATTCAAGAAAAGGGTAAATGATAAGGGCTTTGATGACGGAAAACAACCACTGGCTAAAAAGACAATCTAGGTGTAAAGCGTTGACACAGGTTCTCCCATAGAGGTTCATCTCTGTAGCCTACCTGGAGTATCAATGATGTTGATGTTGTGCTGGTTCCACATGGTGTATGTGGCGGCTGACTGAATAGTGATGCCCCTCTGTCTCTCTAGCTCCATGGAGTCCATGACAGCCCCGACCCCGTCCTTGCCCCTTACCTGAAGGACAACACAAGGCATCGGGAACACGTTTTGATACACCAGGGGATGCATCATTGTAGACTAGCGTTGAACAACACATTTGTTTAATGGCTGAATGTGACCTGTATGTCTTACTTCGTGCATTTCAGCTATCCGCCCAGTGTAGTACAAAATTCGCTCGGTGAGAGTGGTCTTCCCTGAGTCGATATGAGCGGAGATGCCAATGTTGCGTATTCTGTCGTTGGGGATGATGCCGGACGAACATGACCGACAACTATTTAACAGGACCTGTCAAACAACACGACGCGACACAAGTGTGTAATAGCAATAGTATCACAGACACCAATACAGATAATAATTACTTGACTTCATACTACAATAAAAGTTACATTCCGTTAACTATACAGTGAAAGTGTTAACATTAGATATGCCTGAAAGTTCACCGAGTATTAACGTTAGCAGGTTGGCTAACGTTAGCTACGATAAGATACCAGTGGTAACGTTACCTGTTTCAGAGTCAATGTTCCAGGTTTCTTTAAGCGTAGTTGACTTAAGGTTAAACCTGCTTTTAGGACTCTCATTTTGGGTATATGGTTCGGGCCACCTTTACACAACCGTGGATGGATGTCAGCTTGTGAAAGTCACGCCGGTTCGGTTGTGAAACGCCTGCTTTTTCCGGAACTACGGCAAAGTGTAAGGGACATTATAATGAAGTGACATCAATAACATTGCGCCCCCAGTGTTTGAGGGATATAAAGACACCAAAATCATTGAAGCTAACTTGGAGGTTGGGATATTGCCATCAATTTGGGGTAGCCTGGGTAAACAAATACGAGCCTGTTAATAATGAGCAAATTAAAATTTACCAACAGGTTTGTCTTGGTTAATCCAGGCTAATCTGAAGTGAGTGTAGACCTACTAATGATAAGATACAGAAAGTCTACCAAATTAATATTAATTCTAAATGGTTACCATATTCACAGCAGGTAAACTTTCACAAGCATTTCAAGTGTTTATATACTTATGCAAATCTATATCTAATCATTTTTAATATATCGAATAATTAATTTTCTTCATGTGAAGTTGTTTCAGTACCAGTGTTTCCTTAACATGACACAGCATAAACTTCAACTTGAACTTCATCAAATTGACATATTAAAAAAAAGACAATGAGGCACAGTCGAATGCAAGAATAGTTTATTGAGGTTTTTCTTTTTTAGACTAAACATGATGTTATCAAGACTACGCCTACACAAAGAGATGTCAATTCCTCTGACAGGAAACTTTGGAAAGGCAGTGAGATATGTTAAAGGTGCTGTAAGCGATGCCACACATTTTTTAGGCTAAAACATTTTATCTCACTTATTGCAAACATCACCTAACCAGCCGCTGTAAAAAAACACGATCTCTGTGGACAGCACAGGCTCCAGAAACGGAAACAAAAACAACCTACCTAGCCAATAAAAACATAACAAACTGTTCCAGCAAATCACAGACGAGATGCGCGTTTAGGAGAGTTTCAATTGCATGGAAGCAGCACGGGAGGGAGGGGGAGGAAGTATCGAGCTGGCTCTCTGTTTTGTTTGAAAGTCAACAGAAGTGACGTTACCCAGCATCACTTAGAGCACCTTTTAGCTTCTTCTCTCATTAATTTGAACAAAATGTTGAGGATACACCAACAGTAGATTAATTATTCGCCAACTCTGTTATTGTGTTATTGGAATGAAACTCTCACTTAATTTTTAAAAAACAATACTATGATTAAAAGCCATGAAATTCTGGTTTTATACACATCATGCAGTAACAATAGTTTGAGATTAGGATGTGGAGCTAAGCCACAAAATTATGGGAAATGTCAACTCTGTTAATTCTGCATAGATTAATGATAACAGAGTTGACAAAGATGTGCTGTCAACTCTGTTTTCAATGGCATTTAATGAGAGTGTCAACTCTGTTAATTTAAGATTTTGCTCTTAAAATGATGACTAAATATGTTTTTTTGTTTTAAATGTATGTGTTACAATTAATATTTTACCACATGATTTATTTTGTAAAATTATATATGTAAATTATATATTTTTTAGAAAATATGCACCTCTTGGAAACTTGCCAGTGGAATGTGTTGTTTTTTTTTTATTTCAGGACAAAAAGTAGCAATCTTATCAAATTCAAATTTGCTACAGTGACTGTAGAGACAATAATTCGCTAGGGAAGGCATAATTTAGAAATGTATCACATTTGCTAAATATATATAATTTGTTGAGTTTGTCTCCAACAGAGTTGACAGATTTTTCTGTTATTACATAATTTTTTCAAATAAAAAGGTTTAAGCTCAGCAAATACTTGTCATGTTAACTTTGAAGTGTGTTCTATGACTATAAAAAGTTTAATGATAAAAACTCATTACATTTTTTTGGTTTCTCTCTACACTTGAAATGTACCCTGAATTATACAGTATAATGACCCACACACAAATAGAACTGTTGTAAAATGTTCATTTAGGTCTATACTTTATTGTTTGTAACTGATCTGATTGAATTTGATGGAAAATTACTGTTTACATCATAAATATGGTGTACAACCATACAGAAACAACATTTTTGACATGGCAATATTATACAGCGGGGAAAATAAGTATTGAACACATCAACATTTTTTTCAGTAAGCATACTTCCAATGAGGCTACAGTATTTGCATTAAATCTTCACCAGACATTACTTAAGTAATCCACCTATATAAAAAATCCAAACATTAATGTCCATAAGTTGAGTTATATATTTGTACTGTGTTGTCTCTATGGACCTATGTGTCTTGAAGAAAGGTGATTGATTGATTATGAGTAAGAAAGTGTAATGGCACAGGAAAAAAAGTATTGAACACGCTAATAAAAAGCAGTACACAAAGGCAAGGAATGGCAAGGAACAGGCTGGAATCTATAAGTAGTTAGAGAGTAATTATCCCTCCTATCTGTGCAAATTAATATAAGCTGGGTTAGTACATATTGATGGGCTATAAAAAGGTTTTTCATTTCCAAGGTGTCACACAAGAAACATTTCATGATGGGTAAAAGCAAAGAGCTCTCCCAAGACCTTTGCAACCTTACTGTTGCAAAACATATCAATGAAACTGGTTACAGATGCATTTCAAAACTTCAGAATCATCCAGCAAGCAGTATTGGAGCCATTATCTGCAAGTGGAAGGAACATCACTGCATCATCAACCGGCAAGGCACAGGATGTCCTCGCAAGATTTCTGACCAGGAAGTCAGAAGGATAGTCAAAAGAGTAGCCCAAGAGCCATGGACTACTCGGAGAAAGCTCCAGAAAGACTTGGAGGCAGCAGGTACAATTGTTACAGAGACAAATAATGCACTCCACTGCCATGGCCTCGATGCAAGTTCACCCTGCAGAACTCTTACTGAAGAAAATCATGTTGAAGCGCGTTAAAAGTTTGCTACACAACATTTGGACAAGCCTATGAAATACTGAGAGAATGTACATGTATTCTGGTCGGGCGAGAGCAAAATCATATTTTGAGGAGAAATGGCACTATGCATCACCCTAAAAATACCATACCAACAGTGAGGTTTGGAGGTGGAGGCATCATGCTGTTGGGCTGTTTACTGGCAGACTTCATACAATTGAAGGAATGATGAATGGAGTTATTTTGGTCTGGGAGAATCTTGCCATCCACCAGGATGATGAGGATGAGACATGGCTAGACCTTCCAGCAGGACAATGATCCAAAGCATTCAGCAAAGGAAACTCTCAATTGGTTTCAGAGAAAGGAAATCAAGGCCCTGACTTGAATCCAAAAACTAAAGATCAGGATTCGCAAGAGGGACCCCTGGAATCTTCAATATTAAAAGACTATTGGTTTAAAAGAATGGGCCAAAATCACACCTGAATACTGTGACTGATTAGTTTCATCATACCGGAAAAGCCTTGAAGCCGTCATTACAAATAAAGGCTTTTCCACAAAGTATTTAAAAATTTTCAGTAGGTGTGTTCAATACTTTTTTCCTGTCATTCCGCTTTATTACACATAACTCTACTTATGAACTTTAATATTTGGATTTTTTTTATATGATTGGATTATCTCAGTTAAAGGTTATATCAGCGATTTCAGGCCCAAACATAAATGATCATATTCATCTAATCTTTCCTACACCTTTAACACAGCTAGTTTAGGACAGTGCCCCCCTTCCTCTCCCCCACCTGACGTGGAGTAAACTTAACACAGCTGCATAGTTATTTGAGATTTTGAAAAAAAAAAAAATTGTTACATGCAATGGAAATCAGGCTATTTCGGAAGGTAAGTATCTGCTTTTAACATCTTTTTTATCCAGACATATTTTAGATGCCCACCCAGAGACAGCCGTGGCCTACTGGTTAGCGCTTCGGACTTGTAACCGGCTGAAGTACCCCTGAGCAAGGCACCTAACCCTTAGCTTTGATCCTAATATCAAATCACTCACTAAGATTGCTTTTTTTCACCTCCGTAACATTGCACGCCTCCGACCCTTCCTCTCTGCTAGTGATGCACAGACTTTGGTTCACTCTTTTTCATTATGTCCCGTTTAGATTACTGCAACTCACTTTTCCTTGGTTTCCCCACTAAAACCCTTCAAAGACTACAATATATTCAAAACTCTGCAGCTAGGCTCCTCACCCATGCCAGACGATCAGCACACAACTTTGCAACATTGAGACTACCGTCCCGGAAAGAGAAGTGAGAAACAAGAAACTCGTTTTAAATCGTGTTTCTTACCTTGTAACATCCACATAGTTCTGCCAAACGTATGCTAACCATTCGCTAGCTTGTAAACAAATCCATGTGCTTTATCGTTACCTTTTCCCAGTTTGAAACAGCATAATGCACAATTTCTCCAGCAGAGGGGGAAATCCTGCCAAGTTTCCCTTTAATATTACTACGCTAGGTCGAAGTACTCCCAAGTGCTATTGCACCACACATTGTAGTTCTCCTGTTTATTCGCTAAGAAAATCGCCACGTTTCATGTTGTGTGACCTTACACATTTTTATCAAGTACTCGTGCAACTGTATTTAAGTAGGGAAAACGTGGATGTTTTTTATTACTGCTATCTTACTCCCTCTATGGCTACGTCTGAGCCCGCTAGCATAGCAACATGCTAACATATTCGCGCCGCGCACCAGAGCATTTGAGTGCACGTACCGACAAGGGAGAGGTATGACTCAACTCGTGAAAGTTGAGGTAAGAACATATATTACTACTAACATTGGGTGGCGTGTTCCTTTAAGATCCAACTTGAACGTATGCTAGGCTACTCAATTTAATTTAGAACGCATCTCAGCGCGCACAAAAGCGAGAGAAACCAAAGATGGCTTGTCATTGTTGATGATGATTGATATCTCCTTTTAAATATAAGAAATGTATAAAGGGAAATCATGAAGGAAACAAAGACGAGATTAGAGGAAATTGCGGATTTATCTGGTTCTCACTACTGTTAAACTGTGAGAGACAGGGCACTTTGACATAGGCTGCACTCAGTGTGATTTGGAAAATGGACAAGAATATGAAGAGTTGTCTTTGCCTTTGTGTAACGGAACTGGTGAGTCTTGAAGTCTTCAATAATTCGTTTACATGAAGCACATGATATTATGCCGATTGAAACGCATTCAACGTAGCTAGGTGACTACCAGGCTCATAATTCACTTTTAATTGCAAACAGAAAATGTCTAGCAAGCATCATGTCATTACATGCTTTTATTTCCAAAGGAATGAAAGCTGTTTGTGCCAACTTATGCTTATCATTGTTAATATTGTGCTATACACGTGGCACAAACAATGTTAGAGTTTGTGGACTAGCCATAGCTATATTTGAATGGAGCTGGTAAAAAAGATCATTAGGCGAACATGTGGACAGTGGCACACAATGGGCTTAAAGTGACAGTGCACCATTTACAAATGAGTTAAACAGCATCACATGTGTAGTTTTTAAGAAATTAATACTTTATAACAAAATGACTGTGTCATTATTATCATTTAAATAATATAGAAGTGTTTTACTTTTACCTTTGTGGTTACTCAGGTAATTTTGTGATTTATGCTGTATTTATTAATATGCCATATAAGAAGCTTAGTCTTTGGGGAGAAAATGTACTTTTTAATCGCAATTAATCTATATTAATTCATTTCAAAATATGAGATTAATTAGTTTTTTTTTTATCGTTTGACAGTCCTAATAAAAACGTAAAATATTTAACCGCAGCACTTTACTTACAGGTAAATCTGTGGCCTAGCACAGTGAAATGCCATCAGTCAAATTATTACTCATCCTTACAGTGGACGCAGCAATTTGGAAAAACAATATATATTTGCTGCTGTGCTGAGTGTCTTGTAGCTATCCATTTCGTACAAATTACTCAGGTATGCGCATGCGTATATTTCACAGGTATGCGCATGCATATATCGTAAAAGCTTTCAAGACAGAACCATTGAACATATTTTAATCTGTATATTTAAAAAAAATAGTAGATTAGATTGATGTGTTAAAATTATTGTAACGATTTGATAGCGACACACACAGTTGTCCAATCAAAAGGTTTATTAGCTGAGAACGAGAGCACACAGACCAAGACACAGAACACAATACACACGGGGCAGGTCAAGCAGACACACACACTACACATACAGGGGAGGACGCAGCCCCCCACACAAAAAGGATCACACACGAGGGAGAACTAAAAGGGAAACATGTTACAATAAAGACGCTAACATTACACTCATAACTTAGGAGAATAACGACATAAACCCCCCAAATGTTCGCTCTCGTATCCCAGCATGCCCTTCGCGGGAGAACGCTAAGACTGTCTTTTTGCGCCGACGCTACATTATGATCGATAGTCTAATAATGCATTATTAAGTGAAGAGTACCTGATGACTTGTTCAGGAATTGAAAAAGAATGGGACTTGGACTCGACTTGGCTTTGATGTGACTTAGGGCCCGTCCCAATACCTCCCCTACCCCTAGATTTTTGCCCTAACCCTCATTTTTGCGCGTGCACGTGTAGGGATAGGGTGTCCCATTACTTTAGGGAGCAAGACTGAGTGCTATTTCCCCCTTAAAATCAACCCTCAAAACATAGCCTTGGACTTGGACTCGACTTGCCCTTCTCTGTATTTACTTGGGACTTGACTGCTAAGACTTGGGACTTGACATGTTGTGTGTGATGTATGTATGCTACTGAGACCCCCCTGAATTTCCCCTCAGGGATCAATAAAGTATCTATCTATCTGGACTTACTTGTGACTTGCCAAACAGTGACTTGGTCCCACCTCTGGACCATGCCATAACAACATAAATAATGTCAATATCTAAGCTACAATAACAGCAGACTAACAATCACATCTGTCTATACAAATCCAGTACTCAGTTTTGCCTGCAAGAGGGAGGGAGAGAGGGGCAGATTAGGAAGAGAGGCAAGGGTCTCTGATGGCTGTTAAACGTTTTGTTGGCTAGGTACTTGTGCGGACATTGTGAGGATATGGCGTCGGCGGTGGACAGCATGTGTTGTTGAGAGGTGGATGCCTACTGGGCCCTAGTTAAAGGTTTAGTCCCGGCCACGGACATTACCTGCCTGACGCTCCATCCCGGCTTTGATGCCTGTTGCCTCAACCCAACAAATCTCCAGGTCGATAATTCTCCGGAGTGAAATGTGCGCCACAAACGACTGAGTATGTGGTGACAGACGCGGCAGTGAAGTCCGCTCTCTTCACCTGCACAAAACGCACCCAAGAACGAAAAGCCTGGCTTTTCCTAGAAGGAAAATGATGGACATGATGTCCTGACAGGCTGGAATTCGTGCAACCAGCACAAACAGATAATTGACCATTATGATTTCTCTAAAATTCTATCTAAAACTTTCTCTATCTCTTGCTCTGTCTCTCACTACTGCTCTAACTACATCTACATCCACAATGAGAGAGCTGAACGCGAGCTCTTATTTGCCTACGTCATATGACGCGTTGCTATAGCGGGAAAGGAGCTAGTCCAGATCCTAGCTTAAAATAAGCACATTTTCATTAAAATTTCTATTTTAGGTTTTGTGTTACATAGTAATGTCTACATATGTGTTTTTAAAAGACCTCTTCAGACAAGATTAAGTATTAATTCAATTATAAATTCAACCTGCAAACTGCTCTTTAAGAATTGTGTAATTCATGCCAGCTAGCTAACATTAACTTAAAATTACTGCTAATGTTAAAGGTAAACTATGCAGTATTGGCAATTTCCTTACTGTTTTTTTTTTCTTCGGTTTTTGCTTATTTTTCGCTTGCTCTGTCATGACGAATGTCTGAGAAACTCCATCGCTACCTTTTTCTAGCCGGTGCCTGGCGTGTATGTGTATTTGAATGCAGTAAAGCAATTTGTTACACTCATCATACTTCCTGACACTGAGGCTGTAGGCCCACCGGCCCACAGTTGCAAGGGTGGTTTTGCCGCTCACAGGCGCTAGAAGGAAGCGAGACGGCCACCATTCAACCCGAAAAAAGTCATTTAACCATTCCAATGACTCTGAAGCTGTTAAATGAAGGTAAATTAAGCTAAAAAACTTGCATATTAAGCTAAAAAACCTGCATAGTGTGCCTTTAATGTTAAATCTACAAAGACACACTCATAAAAACATAGTTCTGTGTTCACTGGGTATGAACTGCTGAGCAGAAACAAAACAAACTTTTACAACTAACAAAAAATTAGCATACGAACAGCTACCAATATGCTTCGTTGTGATGGAGCTAACGTTTGTCAGCTAATGTTAGCTAACACGGTCGAAGTAGAAGCTATAGTCTCTTAATAATCATGCCAAACAACATCTAATTAATTAATTCAGGGTAACGTTAGCTTCATGTTACAGCCATGTAACTTACGGGGTGGTTATTGGTGGTAACACTATATACCCAACTTGCTAGCAAACTAATTAGCTAGCAAACGTTAGCACTGCCAATACTGAACCTATGTGTGTCAGCCTGCTAAAGTTATCTAGCTTGCTAATGTTATCCAGCTCATCTCCATAAATGCACGTTTTGTATTACCGGTAACGTTATGTTCAAAACAACTCCATAATGTTAGGTGGTCATGGCTTCCGAGTGTGTTGCAAATATTTTGTCTCCTGGTGGATTTTTAATGTTTGTCAATATCATTCACTGATAATGGTTCATGAAAGTAAATAACAGTGATTAATGCACTCTTTTTTTTTCTTTGATTGACAGGGCTGACCCCCAAAGCAGACAGTGGAATCTGCCTGCCTCCATGGAAGTATCACATGCTTTTCAGGCGATCTGTTCAAAAATAAATGAAATATCAAATAAATAATTCTGTCTAACTGGTTTATTTCATTACATGGCTATTGTTGCCCATTTTAATGTAGACTGTCTACATCAGGCCAAGCTGAAGGTGTGACTTTCAAGTAATGTGGATTGTGGACAATAAAATATTGAAATTAACATAATGCATTATCCTATTTCAATTTCGGCTGATACAATTCTGCCCTATTTCACCTTGATGTAGACCTACTTAAAAGGGATATTTCACCATTTGGGAAAATACACAACTCCCCTTTAGTTAAACAATTGAGTTTTACCTTTCCCCAGTTCATCGAGCCGTTCTCTGAGCCGGACAGTAACACTTTTAGCTCCAGCTCATTGAATCAGATTAGACCGTTATCTTACAGGAGAGATGCTAACGGTCTAATCTGATTCAATGAGCTGGAGCTTAAAGTGCTACTGTCAGACTCAGAGAACGGCTGGCAAACCCGAGGAATTTTCTGTGTCATTGATCCAAAGGTCCAAATCACGTCATGTAGGCCATGTACCGGTCGGGAACGTCGAGGGGTAGACTGAGTACAGTTGAGACGTGTACAGTTGAGATGCCTTAAATATCTTGCATGCACAGCAAGCCCAAGTTGTGATTTTTGCTATGCACATGCGTATTAGTGCCCTCTTTCATCATGGAAAATCTGAAATAAACAGTATTTCTGATCCAAAGATATCACTAAAGTTTCTTTTTTCAAAGTAAAATTTTCACTTCACCATGTACCTTCCACAATGAATAACTCATTACCCTTATGTGACTGTTAAACGTAACTGGTATCATCACAAACATTATTTTGTGCTCTATAAACTGGCATATTTCATGACAATAATATCATGTAAGGTCGTTGCAAAACTGTTCGCCATATCTGTTCCTGTCACATATTTTGTTCATGATGTATTCCTTTTAACCAACGCTAATGTAAATGAAATTAACAAATTTGCATTACACACATTTTGCAATTGCTATGTTTTTATTTATTTAATTTTGCAACAAACGGTTAGTTAACTATACATCATTAAAAATGGGTGTCTCAACTGTACCAGGTACTGTCTCAACTGTACTCAATATGGGTACAGTGTAAACACAGTTGAGACAAAAATACATCTTATGAGCTAATGAATATTATGAGCTAATTGTGAAAAATATAAACTACTTTTTTGATAATACTTGATTGATAATATTTTAGTCTAAGGAAATGGCATGTAGAATGTCATGGAGGAAATCACTTCTTTTCAGTATCTATTTTTTGTTTGATTTTGTGTGGTCAAAAAGTGTCTCAACTGTACTTAGTCTACCCACGTAACACATTTAACATGGTTATAAACATATGACCTTACTTACCATTTAAACTAAACTTAGCTGCCTTATATAGGCTACCTGATGTAGCTGTAGCCAAAATGTTACATTTGCACTCATGTATTTACACTTGGCATGACAATAGAAACACAATTACACATCTACCTAACAAACCAACGAAGTTCCACGTGCAGAATTTTTGCCAAAGTCACCCTTCTTTAGTTTAGCCCTGAAATCACATCCAACAATGGAGTAGTATCGGTAAAGCATACATTTCCTGAATCCTTGGAGTCCAGAGAGTATTCCAGTTTCTGTCCTTTGTGTCTGTAATGTTCTCTGATGCCACAGGGCATAAAGAAGGTGTATAGTTTAGGTGGAAATTGTGGAAAATGTTGTGTTTTTGTTGGTTCAAAGAGCTCCAGTGACCTCTGTGTTTGTCAGAGGGCTTCACCATTATGATGAAAGGGTTAGGATGTACTCTTTAAGATGATACCAAACTCAATATTGTGCAACAATGACAAGGATGACAACACTGACAGGATATGCACCAGGTGTCTAAAATACGATTTATTTTAGAGGGTGGTTTACTTCTACTTACAGTACAGTACTTCTACTTTATACCTATACAACTAGGGATGTGTAGGTATATATAAAAAAAAAAACTAGAATTTGCTCATCCAGATGGTACTGGTCTGCCCATGGACTATTTGAACTCCACTGGTGACACAGCAGAGGATTTTCTCTTTAAGAAAGATCTGAGGCGGGTGAAGAGGGAGAGGTGAGCCAGACATGGAGCGTGGCTCCTCATCCAATGGGACAACACAGGCAGAGGACTCTGCACCTGGGGACACTGAACAAGAGGCAGGTTGGAAAAGGTGACTTGATGAATTTATGATTTAGTACAGATGATTACTTTGATCATACGATACAAAATACTAATTACAATATATTAATATTTTGGCCATGCGGTGCTCCCACTTGCACACAAACCTGTTTGCATTATGTACACTTACCAGCAATACTGTCACTGGTGCTGAATGCTGTGGTTCCATCTGTGTTAGCATTTTTTTGCTTGCCTGACTTGTTTCTCTGATCATTAGAAAGGCAGAGCAGTCGATCATCATTTATACAAATCTTCAACATGTAGCATATCATAAAACTATTATAGCATAATGTAAAAAGGTCAATTTTACCTTCAGCCAAGACTTGATCATCTTCATATTCGGAAGGAATTGAAAGCATCCCCTCCTTCTCTTGTCCTTCTTAGGTATAGCGGCATTATCGTTTGTCACATCAGTCGTAATCTCACTGATCAAAGATCTCACAACAGTCTTCTCTACTAAGGGATTCTCTATCTCCAAGGCCCCCAGGACACTGTTCTTTGATCCATATTCACTCAGGAGGTCATTGTACATGACTTTGAACACTTTGTGAATGTTGACACAATGTTGACATGTTTTTATTGGCCTGACTTTGCACTAGTATTTTATTGACTGTCTATGCACAATTTCAACCAAATTTTGCTGCTCTTATTTTTTCATTATTATATGTGCCCTCTTATTTACTTACTTTTTTGTTTACTTGAATGTTATGTTTGTCTGTGGACTTAAATTGGAAAAATATGTCTTGTCTTCACCGTGGGATAGTGAGAAACGTAATTTCGATCTCTTTGTATGTCTGGAACATGTGAAGAAATTGACAATAAAGCTGACTTTGACTTTGACTTTGACACCAGCAGGGCACGTGTCAGTTTTGGAGACACCAAATCCTGCTGTGAGCTCCGAAAGCACCTTGTTTATAAGTTCTCTGCATTGATCCAGCATATCGTCAGAGAGTAAGTCCTCATTTTGTAACTTTGACAGCAGACGAATCATCAGCATAGCTACAAGGCTAGAGTAGTCCATAAAACTGTCCTGACTGTCTGCACACTTCAGATCATCCACGAGTCCAAAATCTGGTGTGTTGAAGGCAAACTCGTCATCAGGCAAACCAGACTTCTCCATCAGAGTTTCAACGCGTTGTCAGGGAGAGTATATTCACAACGTCTGTGACCATCGCATCCATGGCAGCCTGCAGTACCTCTGCCAGAATCTGAGACGGTAATTCCGCGGCACGGTCTGTCATGGAGCTAAGACCACCTGGACAGGACACAGAGGCTGTGGCTGACCTCAGAGGGGCACCTGGACCTGACTTCCATTATGAGGGCAATTGGAAGCAAGGCAGAAACAAACCCCTCACACTTTTCTGCGCAAACATACCTACAATTTGGCTAGCCATGGCTCCTTGAGTTATATTCTGGGCCTGTCTCATGGCAACAAGAGCAGAATCAAAGGCAGACTTTCCAGCAGCAACAGTTTGTCTACCCTTCAGGAGAAGCTGGTAAACATCCTCAATCAGGTCATGAGAGGACTTAATATGTCCCTGGGCAAGAGCCTTTTCTAATCTCTTCCACACTGAGGTTAGATGACCTTGAGAGTGCGGGGTGAGCTTTGAAGCGATGCTGTTTACAACCCTCACTACGGTCTCATGCAGTAGAAGACTTGGATGATAGCCTGTTTAGCTGAAGCAGAATGTATAGCTTTCCTTTGACGGCTTGACAGCTTTCTAAAGAAATGTTTGAGATTCAACTGCAAGCGACTAAACATATCACGTGTGGTAGACCAGACTTTTAAATCTTGAGTCAGATCATCACAGGATGTGGAGTTCACCAGGCATCGCATGCCATCTAGAACGGTTACCACGACACTGGATGCGGCAGAAGCAGAATCAACGGCAGGAGAGAAGCCTTGAGGGTTGTCCGACATCACGGGTCAAGTAAAACTTGGCGCTAATTTAAGCAGCACTTGGCTCACTTCCTTAGCCACAGTAGCTTGGAACTCATCGCTGGAGAGTTTCTCTGCCATTTCAGATTTTACAAGGCTGGACTCACCAGAATCAGACCTAACTGCTGACATGATTTCAGCCACTAAAGTATCAATTATCAGAGAGGCAGTTAGGAGAATACTCTGGACAGATGGTGTGGGAAAAGGCAGACAATTGTGTCTTGGTACGTCACTGCTTTGTGCCTGCATCTCAGCAATGAGAATATCGCTGATGGCCTTTGTTGCCTGCCTACGGAAGTCCTCAGAGCTAAGTCTTTGCACTATCTCTCTGTGAGTCTGGCTAGCCTTTTGACTGGCAGTCTCTTTACGACAGTCACAGCTTACTGAAGGCTTTTCTTCCATTTGAGTACCGGTATGTTCAGCAGAAGCATTTTTGCCAGTCAAGATTCTAATAGCCTTTTTCATAGATGCCAACTTTGACTTTGCCTTTCCATCAAAACATGTTTCTGCGGCACAGATAACAGCAGTCATTGCTTCTCCAGTTGTGGGTGCTAAAGCTTTGTCCAGTTCTTCATTTTCCTCCACAACCGAAATGGTGCCTGTTTCACAAATGGCATGTGCATCAAGCATAGTAGTCACAATTTGAGTTAACTCACGGTTGCCTGTCTCCTTGGGGGCATGCGGCATCTTGAAGGCCTTTGCAATGTGGAAATGCGGACTGAGTCAAGAACATCTCTGATGATGGCATGGTTCAAATATTTCAAGTTGGCTGCTGGGCCGACTTGATCTAATTTGTTCAGATTCTCCTGAACAGAACGTTGAATTCTCTCCACGGCAGGCACGGTGCCAGGATTTCAGTTTTGGATGGGCCAAATAAATTATGGCTGGGCCTTATAATTTAGACCGTTGTTTGCCTTGCTAAAGCAGAATTTACATTTTTTCTTTAATATTTGTAGGCCTACGTGCGGTGCGACCGCTGTCTCTTTGCACCCTCCGTGACTCTGAAAGACACACAAGCAGTGCCGCTTTTCAAAATGCTATGGATTCCCCCGTATTGTGTAGTGGCATAGACTTTACTGATGATGTTCTTACTTTTGTTCACTTCAAGTAGGCCAATAATTTTCCAGCAACCGTAACACCATAAGAGATTATAGTAGCCTATAGGCTATCACGGGTCCTAAACTGTTACACACCGTTACGTTGTAGGCTACTGAACTTTCTTTTAACAAGAGCAGTCACTTTTTTTCAATTTTGCTATCCAGCATTCAATATCGATGATAAATAACACTAGAAGCTATAACTAAATGTATTGCCTTTACAGTATGCCATGCTTCTCCCCCTGTAACACAAGAGGCTGACTCGTGACTGTTTATTTGTATAACGTTCCATACACGGAATTTATTTATTTTTTCATTTCATAAACAGGTTGAACAACTTGATAAACGTGGCTCATTTGACATCACAAGTCAAAACAAATATCGTAAGCTGCATTAGGCCTACACAAACACAAACAATAACTAGGCTTATCATTATTTTTGACGAACATAAAACTGAAGGGCACCCAAACGGCCAGGTAACACAGCCAGTAGCCTAGAACATTAGGCCAACACTCATAGCACACATAGCATTCTTAAACTGCTCTTCTACTTAGCCTACTCTATTTTCTATTTTACATGAGTAGTCGGCGAGGTTTGCTATTTTTAAAAGTGTTGATGATTTCGTCCCAGTCGAGAGTAGCGGTCAGATCTCTCTCAAACGTCAACAGGCAAAGTGAGTTTAGGCGAGTGGTGAGCATGGTGCTTCTATTTGCCGTTTTAATTCTCTTCACACTGGAGAAAACCCGCTCGACTGTGCAGGAGGTCATTGGAAGGGTGATCGAAGCTTTGATGAAGCTATGGACATTCGGGAAAACGTCCTCGTTACATACAGTATATCAATCAGCTCAACCAGACTTTTAAATGTTTCTCCTCTTTGTCGTTTCCTGTCAGCATGCTGCAGAAACACTGAAAGCTCAGACTCAGTCACTTTGATATTAAAACGCTTTCCTGCATCATTGAGATTGTTTTTTATGTTGGCCAAGCTGTTGAGATTGTTTTTTATGTTGGCCAAGCTGTTGAGATTGTTTTTTATGTTGGCCAAGTTGCTGTTAGTATTGTCATATGTAGGCGACAGGAGAGCGGCTGCAGATCTCATCAGACCATAAGTGTCACACTGGAACCGGGTGCTAAGTTCATTAACCTGACAGTCTAATAGTTCATTTGCAATTGCTCGCAAGTCACTGTCATTCCTGACCCTTTTCGATTTTCCCAATGAGGCAGTAACTACACTTCCATCAAATCGACTTGGTAGCTTTCTTGAGCGGGGGGGCATTTATGTATCCCAATGTTCTATATCATTATTCACCATAATTGTATCCGTCATTGCCAACATCTTTGAGAAAGCACTTTCCCCAGAGCGCATGTCTGTCAATGCTTGTTTAAGATTTTCGATTAAATCCACTGTGTCTGTCACTGAGAGGTTGATGGACTGGAGGCATTTTGTTGCAAAGTCTGATTTGTTGAACAATTCCTCAAAAAGTACCATGAGAAATACGAATTTCTTTGTTCTCATCTGCTGTAATAATGACTGAGCATCAATTTCAGTCTGTCTTCCCTCTTCTGCGTATTCTGACAGTACTTCCAGGATTACGTCATAAAGAATGAACACTTTACTCACTGTTGTCGATCTTGAGGCCCATCTTGTGTCACATCCTCGTTCCAATTCCAGTGGTCTCTGGTCGGGCCGCATCTGTCTTTGTGCGTCAATGAAACGAGCGTGGCGTTCACTAGCACACATAAAAGTGTGCAAGTTGTTCACCTTGTCGAAAAACGTTTTGACATCTGCCGACGTCCTTGCCACAGCTGCTAGGACTAGATTCAGTCTATGCGAGTGACAATGTACGTACACAGCATTTCGAAAAGTTCTCGTGAGGATGGCTTGAACACCCCCCTTATGTCCAGCCATAACAGATGCACCATCAAAACCGAATCCAACACACAGGTTTGGGTCCAACTCAAAAGGTGTCAGAACATCCATTATTTTCTTAGAAATGGCCTGAGCTGTCATCTTGCCTGTGTCTACAAGGCCAACTGCTCGCTCCTTCACAGTAGCAGTAGAGTGGATGCAGCTTCTAGTAGATCATTTTGGATCTCATGACTAAGCATTTTTGCATTAACAGGGAGAGCATCCAAACGTGCTTGTATTTCTGGTGAATGCCTGCAAAGAAGTCTAAACAGTTCAAGAAAATTGCCTGCGTTTTTTAGATCATCATTTTCCTTGTATCCACGCAAAGGAATTTCTTGCTTTGCGCATGTGATCAAAACGTCAAGTATGGCTTTTATATGCTCTCGATTTCTCTCTATAATCTCACCTTGTCTACCCTCAACAAGCTGATGGAGGATTGTGCCACGGTCAGGCGATTCCCTAAAGTTGTTAAATTTCTCCAAAGCAAACTTATGAGCTTTGCTGCTTTCATGCTTAGAACAAGCGTTATCGATGTGTTTCCAGTTTCTATATCCTTCATAGCTAAACCTCCCTTCCTCGCCCGCACTAAAATGTCGGCACATTTGACAGAATACCGAATCTTTACTAATGCAATACTCCAAAAATGGGTATATGTCATACCAACGCGAGGAAAAGCTCCTTCTCTTGTGCCCGATTACAGACACAGGGTACTGTTTGAGTTTGGGCTGTGTTGCACCTACATTCCAAAAGGATATCGGAGATGCCCTCATGAAGGCCTGTGACCACGATCATGACAGTGATGCTATGCATTTGGTGAGAGCAGCACAAGTGGTGCGCAAAGAGATTTTTGATTCTAAGTTTCATTTTGACGACTCATTCCATCCCAGTAGTCAGAACGATTCTGTCCCACCATCACTTTTTGCATTGATGTCTATGACCTTCGATGGAGCAAACATCAAACACCAAGCTCAACACAGACCACCATGGCTACAACCATTTCAGAGAAACACCCAGAATTCCTGAAAGAATTCCATGCTGGGAGGTTTGTTGTGCATAAGACATGCAACAAGTTCTCAGCCATGGCAATAGACCAGTGTCATGAACAGAACCATGCTCTCATCAAAAGATCTGGTGGAGCAGTTGGACTAACAGAGAATCCTGGGGCACTGCGATGCTGGATGGTGGCTGGCCCTGAAATTGCCAGAGTAATTACTGAATTTGAAAATGTAATGTCACCACAATCTGAAAACCATCACCATGAGCAGCATTGAGCAGCACAGGAAGCATGTTAGGTCCCTGATAACAGTGAATCGATTGAGGAGATGGGGAACCCATTTCTTGAAGAGCCAAGATCTGCTAGTGCTTGATACCAAAGACATCAAACTGCATGGGAGACATGGAAATCTTTCACAGAAGCTGAGTGAACACAGGTGAACAGAGTGAACTATCCATGTCACTGCTGGAGCGCTTTGTAGTACTAATGTATGATAGGACAAGTGACATCATGGAGGTGAATGAGGCCAGAAAACCTGATCACACAGAAATCTAGAGCTTTAGAGAACATCCCACCCACAAAGGCTGCACTTGAGCAACATATTAAGCAGGTCACTTATCAGGCCAGCTTCTGGTACCAAGCTTTAGTGCTTGATCCTGAGCAAAACCCTTCTGATTGGGGCTGGGTTATGGTTATGGTATTTAGCAGACGCTTTTGTCCAAAGCGACATACACATAACAACAATACAAAGTAACAGTAAACAATTTAAGACTACATTAAGGGGAATAGCAATAATAAACAACAATGTCAATTCAATCAATAGCCTAATAAAAATAAATAAATACTATAATATACAAACCATAACGCATAAGAAAGCTTTAATAAATTAAGTGCATGTTGAACAGATATTATCTTTAGATCCCTCTTGAAAGACCCAAAACCATCACAGGAACGGAGAGCACTCATTCCACCAATGAGGAACCACTGAGGAAAAGAGTCTTGAATTTGACCTAGCATTTATGGCTGGTCGACACAACAGACGCTCAACAGAAGACCACATGCACTGTAAAAAATAATATGCCCATTTACCTTAAAAAGGTGTGTTACCCTGCTGCCTTACGTTTTTGAGTTAATTTGACAATAACATTTATTTTAAATTAACTTCCCTTACTTAGTCAAGTCAACAAAAGTTTACCTCTTGTCAAAAAAGGTATGAAAGTTACTTTACATGTTGTTTCAAAATATGATCGTTAGTTGAAATAAATTTGTTGACTTGAACCAATTACCGGACGTTTGTTCTCAGAATGCCACAGCCCGAGTCTTAAAGAGATCACATATCAATCCTTAAATTTAATCTTAAAATAAAATACATAACTACACTGTAAAAAAATATTAGTTGATTCAACTTAAAAACGTGTGTAACCTGGTTGCCTTGGAATTTTGAGTTAATTGAAAATAATACAAAAAGTTAACTAAATGAGGCAAATAAGTTGTGTCAACTTGAGATGGCTAGTTGATCTGACAAATATGACCTGTTCCATCAACTAAGGAGTCATTGTTGACACAACATTCTATTTAGTGGCAACTTAAATTATGCATCATGTCAACTAACCTAGTTGAGTTGAGTCAACTCAAGTCGTCATTAACTTAACAACATAGAAGTCGTACTGACTAGTATTTTGAATTTGTATTGACCAAACATTTTACTTAATACAACAAGCTTTATGAAGTTGATCTAACTTTTCCACAAAAGTAACCTGGTTGCCTTGAAAATGTACGTTTTCCTAACTCTTGCTTAAGTGAACATGACAAATGCCCTTTGCTATGCATTGTTTTAACCAAACTGGTTTGTAATACAAAAATATATACGCAAACATGATGTACAAGTCAAGAAGACAACATTTATTAAGCATATTCAATGTGCAACAGATTATATACAAAGATGATTTTTTGCTTGACAAATCCACAAGTGTGGTTGTGTGAGTGTGAATGTTTGACCCATCGACAAAATTTCTGTGCCCACCACTCTAGTTCATCCAAAACAAACCAGAAAAGGGACTCAGTAAAAGTCAGGTGTCTGTGAAAAGAGAAAGAAAGCATATGTTACAATTGACCCTGTCCATGAATATAATTAACTCAGCTTGTGTGACAAATAAAAGCAAACCCACAATAGCAGCCTAGAAGCCAGGTGCAATAGTTAGAAGTAATGGAGATATGTATTACAGTTGTGCTCATAAGTTAACATAACCTTAGCATACACATACATTTAAAAATCATCTGATCTTAATGTCGTAATTAAAAAAAAATGAGGAAAAATCAAACCTTTAAGGAACACTTATTTATTTATGATACATTATTCATTCACAAAGAAAATTGTTGTACTTAAAGGCTGGATTTTTCCTCATTTTTTTAAATTAAGGCATTAAAATCAATTTCCAAAAGTATCATACCTAATTGCAACACTGTCTGCAGAAGCTCTTTCCTTCTTGCTTAAACCACCTTTCTGATGCCTAACATAGATCCTCCCCCATCTGACGTGCAGTGCCAGCCTCTGGCTCCAGGCTGGGACTTGCTGGATGGCACCTAAAAAAATAAAACAGCAATTGCTATACATTATGTTATTGTTGATTAAGATATAAATCAAAGCAATACAAAATAAGTTGGTAAGTCAATCAGGTGTACAAACAAAAATGATAATTACCTTATGAAGGCACCCTTGCCACCATCACAATCAATGTTAATTCTTGATTTGTGACTTTATTTGTGAGGGTTTCAGTTTCTGTCAATAGAAAATAAGATTTAACAAAATTATGATTATGCTCAGTTTGGCATATATTCAACACGTTATTTACATTACCACCAACATAATGGTAAACATGGCTAAACTTCATGTGATGTAGTCGCCTACCGTAGATTACCTTTGGACATATTGCATTTGCATAGATAGCATTGCTAGGTAGGCAATGTTAGCCAACGTTTACAGTAGCCTATAGGCTATATATTTATTCATGATGCGGCTTTCTCAGCTCGTCTTAGTGGCACGGCAAGTGGCAAATAGTAGGAACTAACTCAGCGGAGAAAGATATCAGTAGATACTTCTGATTTGTATAGTGTTTTGTTCACTTGGATTTTGGAAATGTTACAGAGAAATATGTTAGCCCTTCTGCCTCCAGACCATATAGTTAGTTGCATCATAGGTCCTCTTGTATCAGACAAAAACGATGACTGGCTAACCACTTTAAACTACTTTAGCAAAGTCCTTGGCTGCATGTTGTGAGCAACAGGCAAACGCAAAATACAATTGCAGTCCAATGAGATGCAACTTTATTCTCTGCGATCATGGCAATGTTAGACGATGTCGTTGGTGGAACAAATATAAGTTCGCCAACCTTGACTTGCCTTGTCTCCTTCAGCTATAACAGTAGGCTACGGTTTTAACGTCTGCTGAGTCTACTGCCTACCAAAACCTGTCGCTGTTCAGTTGAAGTTAAATGATCAAATATTGTTTGATTTTGTGTCAGCTTTTAGAAGGAAGACATGTTCCTTTCTGGTCAAATTTCACAGCTTCTAAGAAAGTCTATCGTCTTCGTGTAAACCGAGTTTTGAACAGAGAAAAAAAAGTTAGGCTACCATTAGGCTACATGCAGGTTCTCCTATAACGTTATCGATACAGATCAATGCACCAAATCAGGGCGATTTTAGCGAAACAACGTTCCTGTGACAGGCTATCAAATATTGAACAATGGGATAACTTTTCATCATCACCTTTATTGATGCCTGAAATGTTGACATTGCTGAAATACAGAGATGTAGCCTACTGAGAGGCAGCTGCAGACAACGATGTTCAATGGGTTCAACTTGTCCCTTGCCTACCAGCTGGATGTAAACAAAGCTATAGAACCTAGAATACGTCACATGAAAAACGTTAATAAAGGTAGAGTTGCGACAACTCCATTGACGCTAATGTTCCATTTTTTTCCAACAATGGCGGCTCATAGAAGCCTCAAAGAGTTCCCGGAAGTTAACAATTAATAGACCTCTCCAGAATAAGTCCCGCCTCCTAACTTCCGTATCCATCCAACCTTCGGTCGTCAAATGTCAATGGGAAATAACATGGCGTTTTGAAAGATCGTACCTGTCAAACTCTGTAGGTGACAAAGTAGAAAAAGCTGCTGGCCAGATTGGCCTACACACTTCTGCCATCTAGTTTCCACTGGATTTTTTGATTTTCGGTGCCGTTTAAGTAGTATAGTTATTTTGCATTCATTTTCATTGGCAAAAGCTAGCCTATGCATGAGAGAACCTAGATTTGAGGGAGCTGTAGCTGTTAGCATCAGCACTAGCCCAGTGATGAAGGATCGTGTAAAATCCCCATCCCCAGAAAGTTTTAAACCAAGCTTGCGCTGATGATGCATGATCACTGATCAAATTGCTATTTTCTGACACGATGCACAACCATTCCCAGGTCACTGTCTGAATCTCAAGCTCTTTAGCCTAGCATCTTAATGCTGTTCACAGCACGGTGAATGACAAACGATGACAAAATGCTCTGTTCATGTTTATGAGTTCATAGCCTGGTTATTTATCAAAGGACTTACATGTCACGTTTTATATTTTATTATGATCACTCGCATTACCATGGGGTTACTGAATAGGTAATGCTACGGTTAACTTAGCATGCCCACCATTACACTGGAGATGTTAAAAAACGTTGAAACTTTTTTTTATTCTCCCGCTACGACAGGCTAGGCTTGGCTACAGGTAATTCGCTCATTAGCTCATATCAGTGACTACCAGAGGAAACTCGGGGTAGAAAACTCAAACAAGTTAATGTTAGACTAGCTGTGTTACAGTTTCTCGTTGCAAAATCAAAATTCCACAGGAGCTCCATGCGCTTTTGTAGGCTGCACGCAGTCTCAAAAACACTGTTTACAGCTTTTCAAGTCACTGTACGAGGTCATTTATATAGCGATAATTTAGATGTCACTTATGAGGTGGGTGCAATTGTGTTTTCTAAAGAATCTCCCGTCTTGATTTTGTACAGAAATTTAAAATTAAGTGACACATACGTAAAAGGGCGGAAAAAATGTCACCTTAAATATAGCAGGCTAAGATGTAAGGTCTGGAATTTAATTTAATATTGTTGTAATGGTAGGATAACTACATAGTTTACACAATAATTACACTGTGTTATAAATATTGTATAATGCATTTATTGACTGTCAATTACCCAAAATCATGCCTCTGTCTCAGTAAACAGTAGACTCTAATAGTAGTATTAGTAGATTCTAATCCATTGTCAATCACTTCCGGGAACTATTTGAAGTTTACATGAACCACGTGACCTTAACGAATTTTGAACACCCATTGTCGCAACTCTACCTTTATATGGCTCTGGACCATAGACTGTAAAAGAAATGGACGAACAGACTCACACTTAGACTCGCACTTAACTTCATGACGTTAGCCATTGAACTAAATCATATGATAGATAGGCTATACAGAAATTCTTCTCACACTTCCTTTGCCTTCAAAGTCATCAAAGTTAAACATTTATTTAAGTATTATTATTAATATCATCCTCACAAGTGATATCAAGTCGTGTTAATGTTGAAACTACCACACATGATCATCTTCAAAAACAGTCATGGTAAAACAAACAAAAAAGTTATAGCCTAGCACTGCTACCTAGCACTAGAAGCTAATCTTCTTAACACTTTTCTGACCTACGGTCAATCCATCGAAAACCTCTGAAATGATTATCGTTAGTGCCGTTTTTCATTAGGTTTACTTGCCTCTATCCAATGCTTTACCTTAACATACAATGGTATTGTAGGCTACATAGCTTTGTTCATGAGTTTCCGTGCTGGCTGGACTGAGCTTCTTATCCAAACAATACGGTTATCTCCCTACGGTGCGTTAGCTTCCCTACAACCGGACTCGCTAACTTTACTTCTTACGGGAACCTCAACGTTACATACGAGGTAGCTGAGCCTGTTTTGCCTTCTATTGTTTATGTAGATAATACAGAAGCTACAATGTCGGTACAGGATATATGCTATATGTAGTTATGGCATTTCAAAAAAATCCTAAAATGAATGTGCTTCTATGGGGTTAGCAAAGAAGTGGTCCCTCCAGCCTACATTGATTCTTCTACTTCCGGGAATTCGCCTGCCCCCTTCTTCTGGACCAGGCTACGTCAGAGACATCGTCAACTTTGTCCACAACAACTTCCCCATGTTCCTTTTTTCCATTGAGCTGCTACAGGCTTTTCATTTAAAACAAATATGAAATAATAGCATTTAAACCCTGCTTAACCGTCCGTTGGGTGTCATTGAGAAAATAAAACATATAATACTTCAAGGAGAAATCAATGACCATATGATGACAGATATTTAGAAAAAAGTATGTAACCTATTACAAACGACCGACTTTTACTTTGACAATAAAAGGCCTCTTTTATGTTTTACTGTCCGTCTGTGTAAAAGGACTCGCTGGCGCCCTCCCATATCATTGCTTCTCACTGGTGGTTTGATTTATTGTACAACATCTGTGAGAAAATAAACGAAGAACAGAAATCACTTTTCACATTTCAGCATGAAGGCTGCTTCTGAGCCGAAAGGGTAAGATAATGTGATGATTCCTGGTGGAATGTATTGTTCTTTGCAGAATCGAAAACAAGGTCTGGCATATCATCATCATAGTATGTGTTGGTGGAAATATAGCCTGTTGTTACGATAGCTAATGTACACAGCTAACGCTGCTGCTTAACTTGCACTACGCCGAAGTCGAATGCAACTAAAATTGGCGATATATGAATTTATATCGTAGAACCAGAGGTAATAAACCCGCTTTCAAGTTGGTAACTACCATAGTTGTATAGTTTGCCCGGGGAGTCGGGGTTATGCTAACGGGGTTACGCTAACGTTATGTTAGCGTTTGCGTAAAGACTAAGGAAAAGTTTTACAGACCTTAAAGTTCAAAAGTATTTGGAAAGAAATTTGGATAAATCCACAGTAACGTACTGTAACGACTACTGCATGAGCTTGTTTTGCTCATTCGCTGAACGCAACTTCAAAATATCAGCTTATCACATGGTCTTGCTTGTTGCAGAATGAAAAAGAAAGTGCCCGTTTTGCTGAGGAATGAAAAATATTTCACTGCAAAGCAGTTACTTTGATTACTGTCGCATCTTTTGACAGTCGAAATTAATGGCCCGGGACGACAACCTTTGTCATTGTATTGCCACACGCCTTTTGTATGGGTTTCACTGTTGAAGCAAACAGATGGATCTGCATGTCTCCAAAAGAGTGCGCCTGTACAGTCAACAAAGCAGAATAGGTCTCCCACCCTTCTGAAACAGATCTAGCGTCTGCTAATTGTTTATGATAGACATGCGCTTTAATAAGGCTTCTTTGAATTACGTTGAAATAACGGCATGAGGTGTGTAGATTCATAAGATCCTGAAACGCATGAGTGTACATTGTGTTCTCTGCCACACACCAATTTAAACACCAATTGAATATTTTCCTCAGCCTGGTTCACTGTCACACACGCACACACACTATGGAGAGATTGAGGAAGACTATTGCTGTATGTTTTATTACAGTTGCATAACAGCACGGCCCATTCTTTGAGGCTGCCCAGGTGAGGGAGTCTGCATTCCTGCATTCTGCCCCAGGGGAATTGTCCTCATCCCTGACTGGACACACAGACATGGAATAAGACTCCAGTAGATAGGCTGCATTCTTGCCTACACAGTGCATGTATGTCTACTGTTGCCAAGAAAGTGTCAGGTCTCCCCGGCATGTGTTTGTGTGTGTGTGTGTGTGTGTGCTGTTCAAGGACACAGTGTTCCTGCAAACAGATCTCTGCACTCACAGGATTTCCACACGTGCCTGACCATGTGTGTATGTACTGTCATGCTATTGAGGTAGTGTATGTCAGTGTAAGGCAGAGTAAGGGGACTGGCGAGATCTACAATCAGGTGTTCCCTACTAATTCCAGTTAATTTCGTCCTCTCCTTACTTAAAGGCACAGTGAGGATTTTTATTGTTGACAATAAAGGTTTGAACTAGGTCTACATTAGTGATGGCATTCTCAATCTTTCCCTGTATTCCTGAACATGCCATGCATATGGTGGATTTGCTGTGTATGTGCTTGTAGTCTTTATAGAGGGTCAGAAAAATGCATTAAAGAGACAATTACTACTACCGGTATTTGATTATTTTAACTTTAAATGTGTCAAATACTGTCACAATGGTCACAACTATAAGAGACATAGCGATTGTTGACTGTTTGTTCTATGCTAGCAGCTAATAAAGAAGTGCAGAAATAGTCCTCGCAGTTGATACATCGTTTGTAATGTCACTTATGTTATAACACACATCACACAAGTCCCAACTGTAGCCTATATCATACCTCAAATGTATAGCTAAACATAGCTTAGTCTTTATTATCCAGTCTTTATTGGCTGTTTGGAAAATTCCAGAGCCGATATAGCCAGAGCCATGAAGAGAAAAAAAAAGCTGGAGATTATTTGTTGCTATATGTGAAAGTCACCCTGTACCAGCGAGTCACATGGAACCCAGTGTACATCGAATCATGTGTTGGCCATTTGCCAACTCTGGTCTGGGCAAAACACACACACACACACACTTCTGAAACCTCTCCAAGGGATGCATGGGTGTATAAAAAAGGGAGAAAGGGCCGCATCTCGCTCGAGTGTGCTTCTCTCCCTTATTTTACTTATTACATGTTTGAATCAGCACTCTAACAAACTGTAATGCCTCTGCATTTTGCAGAAAACAGAGACCATCAGGATTGCTTGACACAGAGGAGCAGTCGGACACGAAAGCCTGGGGTCCTCACGTCAGAAGTAGCGTTATTTAGGCTGTGCATGCTGCTGCCCCTGATCAGCAGACAAACACTGCAAGACTGCACATGCAGGATGAGGCTGATGGACTGCAGATAGCCCCAGCTTTGGGCTCTCTCAGGAGCACACGTTTCTCTGAGCCGTGTCCCCACAAAGCCCCCAAAAGGATATGCGCCGCTTTTGTGTATGTGTTGCTCAACAGACAGAGAAGCAGTGTATGTGTTGTGTATGTGTATGTGTTGCTCAACAGACAGGGAAGCAGTGATTTTCTGCTCATATAGGGTTGGTCTCTGTGTTTTGTTTTGGCTAGTCTCGCAGGCAGCTGGTTTGTTGCTCCGAAGCAGGAAGAGGAAGGAGGGGGGAAGCAGCCAGGGTTCCATATATATATATATATATATATATATATATATATAAACAACTTTAGTATAGACTTTGTAAGAGTTCTAGAGACATTTTTTTGTTGTTTTTTGCACTTGCATGTATGTATTTAGATTTGTGTAAACAATCGGCCTTTTTATGTGCACTTTGTGGTCTGTATAAACCATATACCGTATAATGTAATTTAAAAGCATCCGTGTTTTCCCCAGCAATCTTTCAAATGTATCTAAAATCTTTGCATGGTATTACATAGTGCACTGCACTCAGCTGGTTTCCAGAACATCAACAACTGAGACAGCAGCCATGTATTGTTCAGTGCCTGACCCCTTTGACCGGTGACGCCAGAAGTGCTGGTGTCATCCCCGTGCCAGATGAGTTGGCTGGACTCCATTAGCCTGCTTCCAGCTATTGATACACAACATCAGGTTATTATCTATAGCTGAGAGTAATTAGGGGGTGGCTGGAATTCAGGCATCCTGACTGGAGATCATCCTGGTGCAGTCTTGAGAGCACAATGGCCCAGAGTACTTCTGACAAGTGGCTTACTTTAAATGGCATAGTGTGCTTAAGGCTTATTGTTTTGCCTTCAGTATTGGAACGCATTTTGTTGAGGGATTTTTTCCCCCACGTCATTGGCAAAATATACATTTAATGTTGATGAGGAAATATATGTCGACACACAGCAGTGGAGTGCATTGATTTGCTCAGATTAGCCTACAGTTGGTTCCAGTAGGCTGTATCTTGCAGCATTTGTCACTGCATTTATGTGTGGCTTGGCTTGTAACATGGTTTTTGTGAGGGAGCGGTAGGTGTAGGAAACTATATTGGCATTGATGATACTAGAGTCCCTTAGCCTTGCCAGCACCAGACCGCACATTGCCAAAGGTTCGTATGGGTATTCCCAGGCTAACTGCTCCTACACACAGTTGCGTTCCGTCAACGCATGCCAGTGGGTGTTCCCGACGGTAGCTATGCAAATGACTTGAAGTATAATTTGACTGGTTGGTGTCGTCCGTCGATTGGCTTGATTGGCCGGTGCCGTCTGTTGGTGCAGCAACAGATGAATTTCTCAACACGAGCAACGGGAGAAACGCGACGCAACGGACCCACAATTCAGTTCGGCAACGGATGACGTGAGCCCATGTAAAGTGAATGGGATGCGTCTCCAGCACTGCAACGCACGCAACTGTGTGTAGGAGCCGTAACGGCTCGTGTCCATTATTGCGGCGCGTAGACGCTTGCAGATGCCTAGCCCATCTCGCGGTCGCCGCTTGTGGGCGTGTATTGGCTGAAATCAGTTGCCGCTTGTGGGCGTGTAGTTTAAACTGTTCAATTCCGGCACCGCTAGTCATGTATTTCGGCTAAACTCATAAACATAGGCTAGCCTACTATGTAACCAATGGGCTACAAGCAAATTTAACATTTTATTTTATCAAAAATCGTAGGCTACACACACACGCAAAACACCCGAGGTATAAGAGGTAGCCTATATGAACCAATGCAAACAAGTTTAACATATTGTCATGAAGTCAAAGTCTGCTTTATTGTCAATTTCTTCACATGCCCAGACATACAAAAAGATCGAAATTACGTTTCTCACTATCCCACGGTGAAGACAAGACATATTTTACCAATTAGGTCCACAGACAAACATAACATTCAAGTAAACAATAAAAAGTAAATAAGAAGGCACATACAATGAAGAAATAAGAGCAGCAAAATTGGGTTGAAATTGTGCATAGACAGTCAATATAATAGTGCAGTCAGGTGGCTGAGGTAGTTCTGTTTGACCTAAGTAAGCAAGTGGCATAATGGTGCAAGTTATGTAAGAGCAGTGGAAGTGTTGTGTTTTCAGGACAACTGGACAACAACAACAAGTTGCAAAGTGTGCAGAGTGTGCGAGTGTACAAGTGGAGTATTGCAAGGCAGCCATTGTGGGTCCAAAGTCCAGGATGATATGTAGCTGAGGGTGGAGGGGGGAGAGAGTTCAGCATCCTAACAGCCTGGTGTATGAAGCAGTTGGTGAGTCTGGTGGTGCGGGAGCGCAGGCTTCTGTACCTCTTCCCAGAGGGCAGTAGATCAAACAAATTGTGAACGGGGTGACTTGCATCACTCACAATTGTGGTCGCCTTGCGGGTGAGGTGGGTGATGTAAATGTCCTTTAGGGAGGGGAGTGAAGCACAAATAATCCTTCCAGCTGTGTTCACTATGCGCTGCAGGGCTTTCCTGTTGTATTCAGTGCAGCTTCCGCCCCACACAGCGATACAGCTGGAGAGGATGCTCTCAATGGTGTCTTCATGATGGCTGGTGGAGCACTTGCTCGCCTGAGTTTCCGCAGGAAGTAGAGGCGGCGCTGAGCTTTCTTCGCCAGTGATGCAGTGTTGGTGGTCCAGGAGAGGTCTTCACTGATGTGCACCCCCAGGAATTTGGTGCTGCTCACTCTCTCCACCACAGCACCGTCAATGGTCAGTGGCAGGTGTTGGGTGTGACCTCTCCGGAAGTCAACAACAATGAACAATGAAATATGCAATGCTATGCAATGCCAACATAAATCTGTGTTGGCTGAAGTTGTCACCAAGGTCGTGTTTTTGAGATTTGCCTCTATTTTTTTACAGTCTATAACATTGGTTCCCAAAGACTGGGTCGCGACCCACAGGTGGGTCGTAGGAGATTTTATTTGGGTCGCCAGCATAGTCTAGTGACAATTTATGTTGTGTAATACCCCTAGCTTATACCTTATATAGCTTAGGAAAGCTAACAGCTTTCTATTAGGATCTAGTTTGTTAACTACCACAGTCATGAGTTGGGTCGCGATAGTCTGTCATTTTTAAAAAGTGGGTCCCTAGAAAAAAGTTTGGGAAACACTGGTCTATAAGATAGATAGATAGATACTGTAGATAGATAGATAGATAGATACTTTATTGATCCCAAAGGGGAAATTCAAGATGTATCTCCTTTCCCTCTAATGTTCCTGTAGTATATAGTACTTATAGTATGTTACAAAATACATATTCCTACTGGTATAAGTATATATAATTACTATACTTATATTAGTCATATATATATATATATATATATATATATATTATTATATTATTATACTTGCATTAGTCATATAACTACTTTTGCATAAGGCATCTCTTCATTCGAATTAATATCTCAGCCAAAGATTAATTAATTTGCAAAAACTGATATCCCAAATCTTCATGATCATTCATGTTAAATGATAGGTTATTGAAACTGTAGGACAATGCATGCATGATTTATTCATATAGATAAAATAGATACATGTTTTTGCTAATGAAGTCTGTCTTTGATAGGCTACTACCTATCAGGTTTATGCTAACGTCATTTACAAAAAATGTTATTTGACTGTAGCTTACTAACTTCTAAAACCCTCCAGGAACACCAGCTATGTCTGCAACTCTCCTCCACGCACTATTTCTTTGTTCACTATCCCTGTAGGTGGGCAGAGAAGGATCATAAAGAACGGGATAACTAGCCACAGCCACGATTAATTTTTCCTCCATTTTGCAGGACTAATCGGCGGAACAAATATTTCTAGGCTCTATCGTTCCGGTAGGACCTGCAAGACAGTAGGGGTTAAGTCATTGAGAGACCTCAGACAAAGATTGTTAAGGCGGAGCAAGATATTTCATCAGGAGCCACTTCCGGGAACTCATGGGCATAGCTCAGAATTTCACCACATATGCTAAGGTCTTGGTTCTATAGAGTTAGGAATGTGAATTTCGTGCACGTTTTCATGATCCTCAAACTCTTCTGAACATTTCAGGCACATTTTTAGCATTTTTGAACATTCCAGTCCGGAGAAAATCAACCTTATATCAGGTGTGCGCCGGTTATTTATGCCGTTTCTGTTGGCCGGTAGCAACGTACGCTCATCAATACGTCATCGACACGCCTCTTTATGCAGACAGGATTCGATCCCCATTTCGTGCCCATAGACATGAACTACGACGAAGTATCTTGCTCCGCCTTAACAATCTTTGCCTCAGACCCATTAGACCAGCCCAGAGAATGTCTAATAAGGGGAGAACCTTCACTCTCGGAATTCTTCCGGTGTGGTACTGCATCTAGGGGCGCTCGCGGGCGAGTCCAGAATGAATGGAGGTCTATGGAGCTGTACCCCTCAAAATCCACTTTTCTCGGGATATAATTTTTTTTCAAGTAATTTGAATATTGTATTCGAAAGGGGAGGCAAAGACACTTGGTTGAGTATTATATTTTTTCACTTAATTGTTCTGAAAAGCCTTTCAAACGTGTCAATGACGTCATTCATTAGCATGATCATAGCATAGCATAGCATCAATGCTAGCGTGTTATGGGCAGGAACGCACACATTTTGTTTGCACAGGAGAGAATGACATTGCACAGGGACATCGATTACAGAACTTTAGCCTTGTTAGGGCTGTATAAAGTTGACCAAATTAATATAGGCTGTTGTTAGGTGTAAATAAAGTTGGCTACTTTGTTGTATTGTTTAGCTGGTCAATGCAATTGCGGAACGGACTAATACTGCAACCCTTCCAACCAGGGCTTGAAAACGAAATTATTTTTCAAACGTTCCGTTCCGAACGGTTCAGGTAGGCCTATGTTTAACGTTTTCGTTCTTGCATGCGTTCCGCCACCAACATATCGGTCCTGAACCGGTTCGGAACGGTACTCATTATTTCCCCTTGATTTAGCCTATACCGTAGCTATGCCCAAAAATAATAAATCACAGGCGGCATCCAAAAACATTCAGATGGGCTATCCATCCCATAGCCTACAGACTTACTGTAGGCCTAACCTATGCCTATAAATAATTTCTTATCAAAAATATTTCTGGATACGTGCTAAACTCCTTACCTGGTTGTAGCCTAAGTTTTATCCATATGGAGATCTTCAAAGGTCCATTTATTCGTTTTTTTTTTTTCAAACTGCAGAAATCAAATTATTAGGCTGTTCGCCTACAATCAAACGAGTAGAACACTTAGGATATGCGTTTGTGAAGTTTTATAAAATATATAGAGAACGAAAAAAAAAACGTTATTAACTGTTTTTGTGGATTTCAGAATAACGTTTCTGTTCCGGAACAGTTGAAGACCATTTTGTTTTCGTTTCCGTTTCCGCTCCTCGTAAAATTCCGTTAGTTTTCGGTTTTCGTTTTCGTTCCTTGAACCGGTTCGGAGCCCTGCTTCCAACGTTGGGGGACGAATGTTTTCCCGTATTCTGCGTGAGAAAAGAAATCTCCCTTATTTTCAAAGCTCAATGTTGACAGCTATGTCACACATAGGGACTCACGGCCAGCTCACGGCAGATACTGCGCAAAATTTTGGTTTATGGCTATCGTTTAGGTGTCCTTCCTATTCATTAACATGAACATGATGACTGACTAAATAAATGACTATGATGTTTAATAAACCATTGTAGGCATACAAGTTATCATTATATCACATCAATTAAGTGTTTTCTGTAGGCTAGGCTACTGTGTGACATGCTTTAGGCTACAGCATATAAATCAACAATAGGCTATCAACACGTTTGCAGTATCACTGTTGCAGAAATCACATACAAGAAGGCATCCTCTTGATTGTTTGTACATTTTTGCACATTCCAACATAAGGAAGCAGCATGAGGAAACTTGTCGTTTTTCTGCCTTATTTTCTAACTACTTTTACGAGTCTGCAGTATCACTGAGTACAGCTGTTACAAGAGGGTCTGGCGTCCCTTTGTTATGATGCACTTCCTGCGACGCGGTCATTCGTCTCTAAATGACTTACGGTGCATTCAGAGCACCTCGGAATGACAAGGACCGCCCCCATGGCTACTTTGTTTTTCCGACAGCAAGTGTTCATGTGCTTTGCCGTCGGAATGTGTGACAAACACGGATGCCACAACAAAGGTTAAAATATACACTCACTAATCTTAAACAAACAACTGTATTTGCTTAAAATAAGCCGTAACGGTACAGATCCACTTGTACTTCACTTCATTTTGTCGTGTCGCATTCCACTCTAGTCCTATGGGTGACGTCAAGCGACTTTAATGCGCCCGCAAAGCATTCCGGGAAGGCAGCGCTGCATTTGAAATAATGTCGCGCGTCAAAAAGCTGGCCGATGCCCAGCTTTATGCAAATGAATCCGTTGAACGCGAGGCGGCTATCCAATGAAAGCACGAGGTTGTAGGTCCTTTGTACTACCACAACAGTGCCTGTGAAACTTTGGTTCCGCTTACAAGACAAATAATGTTTTAACGATCTCTTCCACGACCACCCAGTAGGCCATAAAACAAATGAAACTGGGATTTGGATGAATATATTGACTGTTGGTGTTTCTGGTGAGGATTTGAGATTGCATTGAGTAGTTTAAATAAAACAGGATTTCGAAATGGCTTGCATAGTTTGTTTAGGCTATTAATGTGTTGTATACTGTTAAGTACATGCCTAAAATTGTGGTCCATTTGTGGAAAAACACTTAAGATACATTAAAACGAACTGAGTATGAGCTGGTAACTGACATTTTAAACAAAACGCCCACACACGACTGAACGAGGGGAGGCAGCGCGACCCTATGCATGACGTGTCGTGCAAGTGGATCAGTACCGTAAGACTCTAGAAATAAGGTCCGGCTAATACAGGTGCGAAATCCTTTTTTATTGGCATGCTTTGTCACACATGTACATGATATGATAATTGACCAACCTTAACAGTTGTGTGTCTTTTAGGCCCACTATATAACGTAAAAGACAGACCTTGACTTGAATCAATATCCATAAGTAGGCTAGAACAGTGTCTCTCAAAGTGTGGTCGGGGGAGGACCACTGGTGGTCCAAGCTATCCCAAGTGGTTCGCGTGCAGACGTGATAAAATATAACAGATGAGTTGTTTGCAATATAGTATGTAAATCTAAACAGTTATGCAACACTGCCTATAGCTATGCAAAGTGCAAAGACAGCACGTTAAGTGGTTCATTGAGTAGGCCTATTGTGTAATATGGTCAACTCTTTTTTTTTTTTAGCTAGGTGGTCCGTGAGTTTTTTTATTTTTTTATTTATTTTTTTATTTTTATTGGTTTATTTGGTTAAGTGGTCCTTGGTCTGAAAAAAAAAAAGAGAAACACTGGGCGAGAAGGCCTTGCTTTTCAATATGTAGCGATGGTGTTGTGTCGACTTTTTCACGTCTCTGTAGGTTAATTATCTTCGATCTTAGCTGAACCCATATCTCCATGAAGGAACATTTGGGAGACGTCAACCCCGGGTTTTGTTACCAACTATTGTTTACATTCACGAGCGGCGGATAGCAAGCAACGAATTCCCTCACGTAGCCTGCTGCTTAACTCGTTTTGAAGGCCGAGGCGCTCACTTCGAGGTGCAGAACCAGACGCACCCCGCTGTCTCATGTCTCAGCGTGCCTCGTGCATTCCTGTAGGACCAAAACACCATCCATCCCCCCACGCTCACGTAGGCCCCTACACAAAAACACATAGTGTGCACACATCCCCCCATGGTCACGTAGGCCCCTACACAAAAACACAGCGTGCACACATCCCCCCATGGTCACGTAGCCAGCTGAGTCCCAGCGAAGAGCCACAGTCACAGCTAGTCACAGCTAATCAAATTGCAAAACAATAGAAGACGTTGATGCAGTGAGTTAGTATGCAAGAGATGGAGTGTTTTATTTAGTTCCGAAACAGTTTTTCTCTTAAGATGCTTGTGATGTGTGTGAGTAGGCAAGCAACTGTTCATGTTTTGTTGTCGAATGATTCACATGGCTATTTGACTTAGCTTTGTTTTGCGAACGTTAGACTACTTGAATGCATAAAACACAAATCATTTACTACTCCTACCTACTACCTTTACTACTACTATTTTTAAATCAACACTCAGCGTGAAATAGCACAAATCTGTGACGTCTTCACGCGGGACCAGAGATTTAAATAGTCAACAATATAAAGTCGTTACACCCCCGATTATCACTTTTGTTCAGAAATTCTAAAACGATGTTTTTTAACACTTCAAAATAACATTTGCTTAATGAACCTTACATTTTTCAGCCATAGGTGGGTATATTTGAACAAAATCTGGTTTGGTTCTTAACGGGAGCATTACTGCCTGAAATACCCATTTTGTTTACCACACCCGGAGTTATAGTGCTGGCCTGATGGGTCGCCTATTTACACCGTTTCAACGGCACATGAACGGTTAGACCGAGAATTCTCGTCATGAAATTAAAATTCCACTGGAGCTCCAAGCGGTTGTGTATACGCAGCCTTACAACACTGTTTACAGCTCTTCGAGTCACGGTAAAATGTCATTTTTGGTACATAGCTAATTTAGATACACCTATTGTGTGGGTTGTTGCGTTTCTTTAGGAGTCCGCCGTCTTGGTTTGTATAGAAAGGTATATTAAGTGACACATACACGCAAGACGGCGGAAATACGGGACCGACGCTAATAGGGGGAGTAGTAGGTGGCTGATTAAAGTCAGACATTTCCACAAATGTAGGCCTACTGTAGGTTACATGGGAGAACTCTGTTTTAACTGACCTGTGAATGGGCTGCATAATGACCAACACTATTGTGTTTAGATGCAGACAACCAACTTCAGACAACATTGTGATCTTGAGTGACTGATGAAAAGCCAATAATCCACACCTCCAGAGGGGCCGGCTCCAACCCACAGCAGCATGCCTGAATGTAGAGACCCTTAGCCCCAGGGGTTAAATCTGCTCCAGGAGATGTAGCTATCTCTATATGCCAGTGGTTCTCAAACTGGGGGTCAGGAGCCCAAGGGGGGTCGCCAAACATATCGGAGTGGTCTGAATTAACAACAAGGTTTTTAGAGATTTTTTTTCCTGTTTTAAAAACGGTGATATTCAGTAGCCGTAGATGTAGGCTTCCAATTCACAGTGTTTCCATAATGTTCCTCAGAAAGTGGATATTCTGTTAACGGAAACTCAAATATCTACTTGCGCCCCTTGCAATGCCCATCTCGCAACATTTCAAAACTAAATTTTGATTGACTAAATTTCTCTCAGTTGGAGAGAAGGGGGTCGCGAAGGGGGACTGCTATATGCTCAGGCCACTCTGTGAGCCCAGCTATGGGCTGATGGTTTGCTTGGATAAGGTTAGATATGAGCTGATGTGTTTCCTCTGGTTTAAAGGAGTTGGTTTTGTGTTGAATTTGTCTACAATCTTTGTGGAAAAACTCCTACTAGGAACTATGCAAAAAAAACTTGCAGATCAAGACTTCAGGGTGTGCATGGGGGTGTAGTATGTTAGGTGAACGCGGGGGGGGGGGGGGGCACAGTGGGAGATTTGTGTTTCAGAAAGAGGCCTGGAGCATAGGGGTCTTGATGTCGTAAAACAGCCCAACAGCTCTGCTGTGTCCTTTGAAGGAAGAGCCAGCAGACAGAGGGCCAGAGGAGCAGGGTCTCCTCAGTGTGGTGTGCTGTTTGGTGGAAAAGAGCTCTCTAGCTGCAGGAGTTGTGTGCATGCAAAAGGATTCAGGTCAAATGCTACCCTGTTGTCTGATAAAGTGGATGTAAAATGTAAGTATAAAATGTAATGAAATCAGCACAGCCTTTTGGAGTTGGTCTTTGCAGCTTTGTTTAGTGTGAATGTTTCATTAATGTTTTGGCACTGTTTGTGCTCCCGGCATGGCAACAGATTGACTAAACTTGAGTTCTGTGGACAAGGCTGTGTTCACGGTCTGTGACGGTTGTTTGTAGACTGGGATTGGTTCGTGTCCACTACAACATGGAAGTGTGTCAGATTCCTTACGCAACCCTCTCGCATACTCTTCTGCTGACATTTTTTTTCTCATCATTTAGTGTCGGTCTCTTACACTCTCTGAATTTCTCTTATCTCCTATTTTTTTTCTCTCATGCAAGCCTTTCTTCCTCCCATTACTTCCTCTCTCTAGCACTATTGCTCTGTCCTCTCTTGCCCTCTGTGAATTCCTCTGCAGACCGACTTTATCTTCCAACTCCCATGCCTTTTTATACACCAAGTTTAGCGACACGTTTTTACTGTGTATATGAGCAGTCATTCTTGGCAGTTGGACGTTGTTTTTGAGGGGATTAGTATTGACGGTTATTATTATTATACTTATAGTGTACTACTGCTACCTATAATAATAATAATAATAATAATAATAATAATAATAATAATAACAATAGTAATAATAAAAATAGCTAAAACTTGTATTATTATTATTATTATTTATTATTATTATTATTAAAAAGGGCTGGCAGTCATTGTTTGTGGTTTATAAATGAAATATAATAGATGTAAAATACATGTAAAATGAAGTGAGCAAAAGTGTAAAATGTATATCAGTTAAATCCATACAGTCTATGGTTAAACCCTATCTGTTTGCTGCAATTTACTATACGTACATTACAGTGTATTGTTGTATTCCATAGAACATGTGTTCTTTAGTCTGGATGACATTTCACTCGTGTCTGTTGTGCCGTGCTCTGTGTCTGCGCAGGATGAGCTCAGAGCTGCGGAAGGTGCGCTCGCGCGACGCGGCGCGCTGTCGGCGTAGCCAGGAGACGGAGGTGTTCTACGAGCTGGCCCACAGCCTGCCCCTGCCGCGGCGCATCACCTCACACCTGGACAAGGCTGCCATCATGCGCGTGGTGCTCAGCTACCTGCGCATGCAACGCATTCTGGCCACAGGTGGGCGCTCTTGCGCAACACAAACGAGTGTGCCGCATGCCTCTGGACACACTTAGCTCAGAGAGAGTGTCTTTATTACTCTGTGTCTTTGTGCGTGTGTGTGTGTGTGTGTGTGTGTGTGTGTGTGTGTGTAAATGTATCAAATGCCTGATATATTCATTGCTATCTAGTGTCCACTGCATTTGATTATCAATATGGTGCTAACAAACATGTTTAAACTTTTCACATTTCCAATAAATGTGACATTTTCCTTTTGTGTGTGTGTGTGTGTGTGTGATGTGATTGTATGATTGTGTGTGTGATTGTGTGATTGTATGATTGTGTGATTGTATGATTGTGTGTGTGATTGTGTGATTGTATGATTGTGTGTGTGTGTGATTGTGTGATTGTATGATTGTGTGTGTGTGTGTGTGATGTGATTGTGTGTGTGATTGTGTGATTGTATGATTGTGTGTGTGTGTGTGATGTGATTGTGTGTGTGTGTGATTGTGTGTGTGTGTGTGTATGATTGTGTGTGATTGTGTGTGTGTGTGTGTGTGTGTGTGTGTGTGTGTGATGTGATTGTGTGTGTGATTGTGTGTGTGTGTGTGATTGTGTGTGTGTGTGTTTCCTTGGTCCTGCAGACGAGGCCAGAGCAGTGGAGCAGAAGGAGAGTGAAGAGGAGGAGGCCCCTGATGAGCTGTACCAGCACGCCATCGACGGCTTCATCATGGTGATGACTGAGGACGGCGACATGATCTTCCTGTCCGACAGCGTCAACAAGCACCTCGGGATCACTCAGGTGTGTGTCCATTGGACGATCAGAACCTCACCTGTTAGGTCCTAGAACTGCGTGTAGTAGACACCTGTTGTAGAACTGCATTTAGTCGACACCTGTCGTAGAACAGCATGTGGTTTTTTGTTTTCAGGAGTGTCAGGTGTGCCCCAGGTGGGCTACTGGTGTGCCCCCGGTGGGCTACAGGTGGGCTACACCGGGAGCACAACTGAAATGCTTTGTTCGTGGAAGACTGATTTAGATTGTTGTTCGAATGGGCACAGTGCTCTCACGTGTGGCGTAGCCACTTCCATTCTGTTGGATCCTAGTGGCAGCTCACTGCTGCAGCATGCCCTGTGCGGACTGAATGCTTCATATGAGGGCCTGGGGTTGCCCCACTGCTGCAGCATGCCCTGTGCGGACTGAATGCTTCATATGAGGGCCTGGGGTTGCCCCACTGCTGCAGCATGCCCTGTGCGGACTGAATGCTTCATATGAGGGCCTGGGGTTGCCCCACTGCTGCAGCATGCCCTGTGCGGACTGAATGCTTCATATGAGGGCCTGGGGTTGCCCCACTGCTGCAGCATGCCCTGTGCGGACTGAATGCTTCATATGAGGGCCTGGGGTTGCCCCACTGCTGCAGCATGCCCTGTGCGGACTGAATGCTTCATATGAGGGCCTGGGGTTGCCCCACTGCTACCCAGCAGGAGAGCGCTAACAGACTTTACTCCTCCTCCTCCTCCTCCAGCATTCCGTCTTCTTCCACACAGGTTCACCTCTAACACACCTCACCTGTTGATAAACTCCTGTGGGGAAAGCTTGGGTATCAGTAGGGACTTTGGCCAAATAACTTTGGACAGACTTTGGCCAAATAACTTGCCAAACAGACTCAATTATTTATTTTTTGTACATGTGAACTATACGCATGGGTACAGTAAGTTATACAGTCGTTTATAATCTAGACAGCTAAGTATCTTTAAAGCAACACCAAAGAACTTTTCCTCTGTCGCACGCACTATTTGTTTATCCAGCACCAGCTTTGCAAATAACAATGTCCACAGACAAGGTAGAATATGTTGCATGATTTTATGAAAGTACGATGTATTGCGACATCAGATGCAAGTCAAATTTGTAGTTTCTCATGTCTCATTCCATAGAACTACAGATCCGCTACCCGATCCGGCAAACTTACATAGTGCGGTTATAGCCGATAGAGGGCCGCGAAGCGAATGCAGAAAGTGCCGCTCACTAGGGGTCGACCAATTATCGGCCGGGCCGATTATTAGGGCCGATATTTAGCATTTTTATAATAATTGGTATCGGTCATTTTTTCCACCGATAAGCCGATATTGAAATGGATAAAATAAAACGCGCTACTTTGTCTGTAAAGCGTCTCTCACTCCCTGCATTGGCTACTCTGTGGTCGAGAGCATTGTCCCACCCACTACACCGTCTGATTTGTTAGTTAGCATGAAAGCAGCCAATCAGGATCGAAGACTGAACACAGAGAAAGTTTAGGATTCTCACTGAGGCAGAGTGTAGATGGGCTTCAGCTGTACGGAGCTATTTTTCGAAGGTAAGGAAGGTACCTTACATTGCTGAAGTTGCAATGAATCACAATTATCTACACTGAAGTTACAAAAACACCACTTTGGACGCTATTGTCTCTTTGATCCGGATCAATAAGTAAAGCACCCACTTCCTTCATTTAGCGAATTCCCGATTGATGCACATTAGTGATGCTGATGCTGTTTAGCCTAGGCTACTAGTTAGCCTACAAACTCGGGTGCTGCGCGTCGGGAGTTCCTTGCCTCCACCTCGTCCATTAATTGTGAATAACGGGACACCTCGGCGGACGTTATCCCTTAGGCCTACATAGTAGACAAGTCCTAAATTATCCGATAGCGAACGTCAAAAAGTCTAGTTGCTCCTTTTTGAAACGGACTGTCAGAAAAGACTAGGCTACAGGCACCCAGGGCCAGCCGTAATTTAATTCGACCTGAAGTAGCCTAAATCACGGCCTGAGCTGGCTATTAACGTGCCTTTTAGGCTCACCAAAGTGTAGCCTACACATGGACACAAATTGCATGCTTAAATAGTCTAAGAACTATTTTTAAACTGTTTTGTTAAACTGTTCAACCTAACACTTGCCATCACGCATGCACCTCTTCCTCTCCCTCTCTCGTGCACTCACACACACGATGGCAAAGCATCCTCTTTGTGACAGGTCCCTTAACAAGCACATAGCCCATTGTGTAGGCCTAGTCTATGAAAATAATTGCTATCACTCAGTTCTTGGATTAATATCATAAACAGGATTTACATGTGATGCAAGTTGATAGACAATTGTGTATCTAAAGAAGAAAGAAAAGTTTGCATAATTAAATGCTTTTGAATGAATTTTTTGCAGCATATCGCCTTTACTATCTACCCCCCTTTTTGACAACTGACATATCGGTTTTACATATCGGTTATCGGCCTCCTGTTTTGGTAATAATTGATATCGGTATCGGCCCTGAAAAAACCATATCGGTCGATCCTACCGCTCACCCTGTTACGAGTTGATGAAACACTGAAACGATTTTGGAAACATTATTTTAAGGTACAAAAAACTCTTTGGTGTTGCTTTAAAGAGAAACTACTGTATGCAGTTTTGGCCATTTCTTGGCTGTTTTCTCGTTTTTTGCTCGCAGGTTTCCCTGCAGAGCTCCCCTACAGCTTCAGAGTGTCTGATTTACGACATCACTCTGCCGTTTGCCTCTTTCCCTCCGACAACAGTTCACTCGCTTCCTTTCTTCTTTTCGCTGGCACTGCCATGACGAATGTCTGAGAAACTCCATCGCTGCCTTGTTCTAGCCGGTGCCTGGCGTGTATGTGTGTAGTGTAGTAAAGCAATTTGTTACATCGCGAAGCCGGCCCAAAGTTGCAAGGGTGTTTTTTCCACTCACAGGCACTAGAGGGAAGCACCATTCAACCCGTCATATAACCATTCCAATGACTTCGAAGCTGTTCAGTTAAGGCAAACTAAGCTAAAAAACCTGCATAGTTCCCCTTTAAAAGCCTCGTGGCACATTGGTGGACATGATAAGGATCAAGTATCCTGATTCCTGAGATCTCACTGGTTCGTTTACTTTTGACCTTAGGAGCAAATTTTACAGTGTCATATAATAACTGTATTGCATAAAAGTGCAGGTTGAAATGTAACAGGCCCCCCCTGCCGCAGTCTGATCCTGATGTCAGGGTTAAGTTATGGAGAGTGGCGAGTGGAGGGAAGTGACCTAGTTATTTGCACTGCTGCTAAAAATAGACGGGAGGGTTGCCTTGGTCACCAGTGCACATCATGCACATACTGTTTGTATGGGACCAGACAAAACACTCTCCATTCACAACCATGGACAGAACATACATGCTCACATGGTCTCAGGTCACATGGTCTCAGGTCACATGGTGGTAGGGATGATTTTGGTTTCTTAAGCAGAGAAGAGTAGATATACGTATTGTTTCTGTAATGTGTTTAAGCAGATTTTAAGGGTCAATCCCACGTTACTGTTAGGATGCATGTCATTTCTAAGTATTTGCGTAGTCAGTACTCTGTGCATGCGTTGACTGTGCCTGTGCCCTTCCTGTGTTGTACGGTACGGTGTGCTATGTTTCAGCTGCACAGGCTCGGCCTTGAGTACGACCTCTCCATTGACCTCAGTGTTGTCCTGTCTCTTTTTTCTTTCGCTGTTTTGTTTTCACTCATTTCATTCATGCACAAAAATATGGCCATTTTGGTATGGATGGCAACAATGCAGCAAACAAAATATGTGTTCCCTTAGAATCAGCACAATCTTTCTTATTTCAGTGGATAGTATCATTTGTGTGTCCAAAGTTCTAGAGTGTTCTAGACCTTTTTGGCAAATTGTGGCTGTTTTGACGAGACTATTTAAATCTCTCTTGCTGCACAGCTGGAGCTGCTGGGCCAGAGTGCTTACGACTTTGTCCACCCCTGTGACCAAGAGGAGCTACGGGACCTACTGTCCCTCAGACCAGGTACGCATCTGGCAACTCCACCACCACCACCATTGCCTTTGGTAAAGCTGTGCTCATCCCTCTTAGTTTAACTGCAGTCAAGTTCAGATTCACATTTGGCAACCTTCCAGGACAAGACATCTCCAGAGATCTCCAGTGGTTTTGTTGAAGCTTTAATTAGACACAATAATACAATAATAAATACATAAGCAAACCCTCTCTGGTCAAACTGTGGCCACCTATATACACCCTTTATCCCCCCGGTCACCTGTATACCAGTGTAAATGAAGTCACCTGTAAATGAGGTCACCTGTATACCAGTGTAAATGAGGTCACCTGTATACCAGTGTAAATGAAGTCACCTGTAAATGAAGTCACCTGTATACCAGTGTAAATGAGGTCACCTGTATACCAGTGTAAATGAGGTCACCTGTATACCAGTGCAAATGAGGTCACCTGTATACCAGTGTAAATGAGGTCACCTGTAGTGTAAATGAGGTCACCTGTATACCAGTGTAAATGAGGTCACCTGTATACCAGTGCAAATGAGGTCACCTGTATACCAGTGCAAATGAGGTCACCTGTATACCAGTGTAAATGAGGTCACCTGTAGTGCAAATGAGGTCACCTGTAGTGTAAATGAGGTCACCTGTAGTGCAAATGAGGTCACCTGTATACCAGTGTAAATGAGGTCACCTGTATACCAGTGTAAATGAGGTCACCTGTATACCAGTGCAAATGAGGTCACCTGTATACCAGTGTAAATGAGGTCACCTGTAGTGTAAATGAGGTCACCTGTATACCAGTGTAAATGAGGTCACCTGTATACCAGTGCAAATGAGGTCACCTGTATACCAGTGCAAATGAGGTCACCTGTAGTGCAAATGAGGTCACCTGTAGTGTAAATGAGGTCACCTGTAGTGCAAATGAGGTCATCTGTAGTGCAAATGAGGTCACCTGTATACCTGTGCAAATCACCTGTTTGAATTGTCTCTGCCCCGTCTGTCCTTCCGGAAGCCTTTCTGAAGAAGAGCCGGAGTGAGAGGCTGACGGAGCGCAGCTTCTTCCTGAGGATGAAGAGCACGCTGACCAGCCGAGGAAGAACGGTCAACATCAAGTCTGCCTCTTGGAAGGTAGATATACACACACACACACACACACACACACACACAGGCATACACACACACTTACACACACACACACAGAGTAAATTTGGGATGTGGGCCAAGTTACTCAGTCTGCCCCTAACCTGTAAATATGCCCCCTGAGATGCAGCGAGACTAAATATGCCCCCTGAGACGCTGAGCGAGACGCAAACACACAGTTTCACACACACACACACACACACACACACACACACACACACATTCAGACACTTCCACACATCACAAAAGCAAGTGCTACATTTACCACATAGAGCCTGACCTATGTCAGAGTCACATGTTTTGCACAGTAAATGAGTCCCTCTTCAGTAAAACTGTACGTCCATTAACTCATGTTGTTGTGGCTTCATTTGTTGCCTTGCTTCCCCTGTGTAAGGTCCTCCACTGCACGGGGCACCTGCAGCCCTTCAGGGCCCAGGGCGCCACAGCGCCCCCTATGGGCGGCTACCTGACACTGCTGTGTGAGCCCATTCCTCACCCGTCCAGCGTGGAGTTCCCTCTGGACTGCAGCACCTTCCTCACGCGCCACAGCATGGACCTCGGCTTCACCCAGTGCGACGGCAGGTAGGGGCACGGACTGGACAGACACTCACAAACACACCCAGGAAAACACACAAACATAAACAACAACAACAACAACAACAACAACAACATTTGCTGATGGGAAGAAGACCGGATGATAAGGATGATGAGAATGGGAGATTGAGGGTTGAGCCTGGTTGAATTCACTGTGACACACTCTGACGAATGTCAATTAACTTAGATATCTGCACATCTATGAAGTAGTTCCAGTTTACTAGATATCTGCACATCTATGAAGTAGTTCCAGTTTACTAGATATCTGATGTGTGATGTGGCTACTTTCAGATGAGAGTTGCAGCAGTAGCATGATTAGGAGGTGGTGATGTGGCTACTTTCAGATGAGCGTGCTAGCGTTGCAGCAGTAGCATGATTAGGAGGTAGTGATGTGGCTACTTCTGTCTGAGTTTGCAGCACTCACACGTGTCTTGTGAAACACTTCCTCTGACTGCAGGGTCACAGAGCTCGTGGGCTACGAACCGGAGGACCTGATTGGCCGATCAGTGTTTGAGTACTATCATGCTTTGGACTTCGATCATGTGACCAAGAGCCTTCACATATGTGAGTTCCCTTTTCTCCCCCATATGTTAATTAAGTCTTCATTAAGAAGTGTTGATGACAGCCACAGGACATGCTGTACATTACGAGAGTGAGTGTGTGTGTCTGTGTTTCTGTGTGTGCATGTTACGTCTCTTTGTGTAGAAACACATGTAGGGCAGTTTATGTCACCCATTTCAACAGCAGCCACACATTTCACACGTTGCACCACACTTTTCACCCTCCCTAACCAACATTGCAGAACAAAGACCCACCCTGGGACCGCAACTAAAAGCTGAACAGAAAAAAAAACAAAAAAAACAATTCACACACCAGCAGCTCTGAGCTTTGAAGTGTGTGTGTGTCCTATCTATTGACATGGTTGAAGATGTGTTGGTCAATGTTATGTCAGTACATGTTATGTACCCTAATAGAGGAGCCCTCTGTTTGTTAGAGGTGTATTTTGGGGCCTTCATTCAGACAGGACAGTGAGGTTGCCTTCATTCAGACAAGACTTCATTCAGACAGGACAGTGGGGTTATCTTCATTCAGACAGGACAGTGGGGTTATCTTCATTCAGACAGGACAGTGGGGTTATCTTCATTCAGACAGGACAGTGGGGTTACCTTCATTCAGACAGGACAGTGGGTGTAATATTTAAAGGAACACACTTTATTCACTGTCCAATTTTGAACAGTGGGGTTACCTTCATGCAGACAGGACAGTGGGGTGTAAGAGATGGGGTGGGATCAGGTCCCCATGGACACCTGGACCCACCTGGACCCCAGATGCTGCAGCCTCCTGTGCCTCCACACTCACCTTACGGCTCACCATAGTTTACCACTTACTCTAAAGGAAGGACCCCGTAGCACCCACATGGCCCTGCTCCCCAAGAGGCTGCTCCAGTGCCACTACTAAAATGCTAGTGCTAAATGCTGTCCCACAATCCTTTGTCCACAGTGCTGTCCAAGGGCCAGGTGTCCACCAGACACTATCGCTTCCTGGCCAAGAACGGGGGCTTTGTGTGGGCTGAGACCAAAGCCACGGTCATCTACAACAGCAAGACTTCTCAGCCGGAGGCCGTGGTCTGCCTCAACTTTATCCTCAGGTTCGGCGCTTTGCACATGTAGAAATGTCTCTATCAATAATGAGAATTAGGATCTTAAAATATACAGTATACATATTCTGACTTGCATACATTTAGATAGATTCAAGATTCAAGAAATATATTTGTCACTTGCATATGTGATACAAGTGGTTTCAGTTCTGATGGACCTGTAACATCTTCCAGAGGGGAGAAGCTGGGACAAGTGGTGGTTTGGATGACAGGGATCTTTGATCATTTCAGAAACGCGGTTTAAGGTCCGCTCAAACACCGTATTGATACAGTTGATAACAGTTACGTGCCAAAATAATACATTACTGATTCATTTGGCTGATGCTTTTATTCAAAGCAACATATTATGTCAATCACAAGAGCGAAGCAACTTGAGGTTAAGTGCCTTACACAAGTGCCAGTCAGGAAATGGACTCTCAACTTTACTGGGTATTGCATGCTAGCCCAGCTCAAAATCCATAGTGGCGCTTAGTGTTGACCAGATGTCTAAATCGGCACGAAGTTGTTAGGGTATTGCTCATAGCTGGCGATTCTTACTTCTCGTTTTTGCACTTAATGTGATCGAGCATTCTGCTGATCTAACCACCAGTCCCTTCCTCTTCCCCTCTCTCTCTCCTTCTCTTTCTGTGTCTCTTCCTCTCTCTCTTTCTGCCTTTCTTCCTCTCTCTTGCTCTCTCTCTTCCTCTCTCTCTCTCTCTTCCCCTCTCTTCCTCTCTCTTGCTCTCTCTCTTCCTCCCTCTCTCTCTTCCTCCCTCTCTCTCTTGCTCTCTCTCTTTTAGTGGGGTGGAGCAGGCAGAGGTGGTGTTCTCGGCGGAGCAGACTCGCTCCACGGTGTGCTCTGCTCTGCCGGCGGGTGTGAAGGTGGAGGTGGCGGTGGCGGAGATGGAAAAGGAGTCGCTCAGTGATGGCAAAGCCTCCTCCTCCTCCTCCTCTTCATCCTCCTCCTCCTCAGGAGAGCTGTTCCTCCGGCTGAAGGAGAACCCTGAGGAGCTGCTGCAGCTGGCCCCAGCACCCGGGGACACCATCGTCCCCCTCACAGGTGCCTGGACACAACACACACACAACACACACGCATGCACGCACACACACCACATACACACACACACACACACACACACACACACACTCTCACACCTGCACACACACTTTGGCCAGTTTGCTTGACTCAGCTCTGAATGGGGAAGGGCACGCACGAATGCACGCACGCATTCACACGGACACACACAGACACAGACACACACTTACACACACACACACACACACAATGCAAGGCACGTTCTAGCGGTCAGTTGAATCGTTCCATGGGCAAACAAAATCATTTCAAGCGCCTGATGGTGAAAAAATTGCATCAGTGCGATCATCCTCTTAGTCCTTGTCCTCACCGATCGCTGGGTACAGCCTCATGTCCTGATACACTGCACGGCCCTCTACGTCATCATACCCACATACACACTCACTCAGGGCTGGGTGCAGCCCTGCACATCATACCCACACACACACACTAAGGGCTCGGTGCAGCCCTGTACATCATACCCACACACACACTCAGGGCTGGGTGCAGCCATGTCCTCATACACAGTACAGCCCTCTACATCTTTATTCTCACTGAGAGTTGGGTAGGAGCATGTCCTAATGTACAACACAGCCTTCTGAGTCATTATATTCACTGATAGTTTTGGTACAGATACATTCCCATTCACAGCACAGCCTACTAAGTCACTTAGTCATTCCCATACACAACACAGCCTACTAAGTCACTTAGTCATTCCCATACACAACACAGCCTACTAAGTCACTTAGTCATTCCCATACACAGCACAGCCTACTAAGTCACTTAGTCATTCCCATACACAACACAGCCTACTAAGTCACTTAATCATTCCCATACACAGCACAGCCTACTAAGTCACTAAGTCAGTCCCATACACAGCACAGCCTACTAAGTCACTTAGTCATTCCCATACACAGCACAGCCTACTAAGTCACTAAGTCATTCCCATACACAGCACAGCCTACTAAGTCACTAAGTCAGTCCCATACACAACGCTCAATAGTGCCCCCAACGTTGTCTTCCAGGCAGCACCGCCACCGTTGACTTAAAGGCACCTAACCCTAAACCTCGGGATTTGTGTGTGCTTCACCTCACTGTGTGTTCACTGCAGTGTTTCCCACAGTATTGAATTCCATTTGTGGGGGTTGGTTTGAGAATTAACTTGAATACAACAGTTTTAACAAATTAGCACAGCGTGGTTATGATGCTAACCAGATTTAAGCACAATTTAGTACAACCTGGAAAATCATTGTGTGGTGGTCAATATTGATATTGTGGTGGGCCGCCACAAATAAGTCAATGTATAGGAAACACTGCACTGTGTGCTGAGCGTGTTTCATTAATTCACGGATTGGGATACATGCAGAGAAATTTCCCTCACGGGATCAAAAAAGTATATACTTATACTTATAGGGCAATTCCACGGAAAATGGACTTTTTGTCACATCCATAACGCCGCCAGTAGCAAATGCTCAATTTTCATGTAATCATTCACATCATACCATACCATCAGGTTTTATTGGTGTTATGGATGTGACAAAAAGTCAATTTTCCGTGGAATTGCCCTATACTTACTTACTGCCTCTGCTCCTGTGGCGGGTATAGTGGTAGCCATTGAGCTCATGCATGTGTGTTGTTGTGCTGTGTGTTGCTACTGCAGACTCTGCTGACCTGTCTTTCTACCGCTCGGAGGCGCCGGACTCACTCCCCGACTTCCCCGAGGAGCTCTGCAGCCCGGAGCTCCGCCAGCTCCTCTCCCCCATCTTCGACCAGCCCATGTCTCCAGCGTCGACTCTCGTAAGGGCATCTCATCTAGCTCATCTATCTTTCTCTTTCTCTCTCTCTCTCTCATTCTCACATCTTTAGCACTGGCACTTGTAAGGGTATGTAGCTCAGCTCTCTCTCTCATATCTCGCTCTTTTTCTCAGAGGAGAGAGGAGAAACCTCATTTGTCTCAGTGTTTCCCATACATTGACTAATCTGTGGCGGGGCGCCACGAAATAAAAATCGTCCGCTACAGATGAATATTCTATGTTTAATTTAATTTAATTTAAATTAAATATAAGGTCAAATCCTTGCATTGCCATTGAGCTGCGCTTTTTACGCACGCAGCCTTTCATTGCCCTGCCCCGCTCTCTCTCGTAGCCCGCTGCCCCTCCTCTGCATGTGCATTTAACAAAATATTCACAATTGTTGAAGGATTGTTGTTGCCACATAGATTGCCTCATAGCATTGCATAGAAGACGTCTGGCTAAATTGCTATTAAATCCGCTTAGCATCGTGACCATGCTGCGCAAATTTGTTCAAAACTGCTGCATTGAAGTGAACTCTGCTAAGGTCTTATCACAACATAGTAGGCTACATTGAAGAGACTAAACTAAGTTTTATGAAATCAAGCAGTATCTCAAAGCTAACGTTAGAATACTGTTTGGATGTCGAATTTAGCATGCTTAGCCTACTTACAGCTGCTTGTCAATTTCGGTGAAGGGCTCATTTTATTGACTCTGACACTGCAAAATCCCGATGTAAATGGAAAAGTGTTTTCCAAAATTCAAAAGTGCTTGTCCCAAGGAGAAGTACGAACCTTTATTTTAACTATGTAGAAAACGTTATGAATTGCATCCACACATCAGCAGCCTTTCAACTGTGTTACAACTGCAAGGGTTGTAACACAGTTGTCCCCCCCCCGTCGTCAAAGTCAGCTACCGCCACAAATTGAATCCAATTCTGTGGGAAACACTGTGTCTCTCAGTGATCAAAGACTCGCACATCTGATTGTGTATGATGTTAATGTCTGAGTAATCTGAGTAATCTATGACATTTTCATTCTCTTTTACTCTACCTCTCAACCCTTCTCAATCCCCCTCTCTCTCTCTCCTTCAATCCCTCTCTCTCTCCTTCAATCCCCCTCTCTCTCCTTCAATCCCCCTCTCTCTCTCAATCCCCCTCTCTCTCCTTCAATCCCTCTCTCTCTCTCTCAATCCCTCTCCCTCCCTCTATCCCCTATCCCTCTCCTTCCTTCAATCCCTCTCTCTCTCCCTCTCTCAATCCCTTCCATTTTCCCCTCCCCTGTCTCCCTCCCTCTTTCTCTCTCCTTCTCTCGCCCCTTGGTTACCTCCCGTAGAGTCCGGTTAGTGAGGGGCCCATGGACACTGGCAAGGTGGAGCGGTTCTTTGCCATCAAACCGGACAGTGAATGTGGAGAGAAGAACACAGAGGTACTCATAGAGTCATGAGCACCCACAGATCTATACACCAGTCACTCGGCATCAGTCAGTCTGCTGAGCACTCTCTGGGCCCTCTTGATAAGTTATCTGCTGAACTCCTCTTATCTGGGCCCTCTTGAGAAGTTATCTGCCGAGAACTCTTATCTGGATCCTCTTGATAATTTATCTGACGACATTCACAAATGTTCCAGGCAAATATGTTGTCTGTGAATGTTTTTGTGTAAACATTCTAAATTGTTCAATTTCAATGGTAATCCTATGTCCAGCGTCAATATGTGTTTGTGGAAAACAAACAAACAAACAAACTCAAATGTTCAAATTTGATTGCACCTCTAATGTTGGACACACACTCTTTCTCTCTCTCACACACAAACACACACACACACACACACACACACACACTTAGAGGACCTGAATTTAATAAGTCACTCAATGAGCAAGTGTGTCATGCATCAACTAAAACATCATGTGTGTCATGTGAGAACGCTAAACTGGCCTATTTCAGACTTGCATTTGCGTGTCATTTAGATTAGGGCCCAGATATTTTGTGTAATTTAAATTAGGGAATTGAAAAAATATTTCAATATTTAAATTAGGCCCCAGGCATTCTTTGTGGTAGCATGCTAGCACGCCACTGTCCACAGTACTGTTGTTGGTGTCTGCAAGGACATTGTGTGCCTTTGCATGCCGTGTTTTTCTTTCTGTGCATAACCACAGATGGCTGTGTTTTCCACCACGTCAGTGTGCTCATTGACTAAAGCAGAGACTAAACCAAACCAATGCGTTCATGAATATAAAAGGTGTTATAATTATCAGCATAATTAAATGAGATGTTTGGAGAATATATTAAGCTACATGTATACAATGAATTAATAAATATAATCTATTATATTTCTATATAATTATAAATATAATCTATTATAAATCTATTAAAATAATATAATATACATTGTATGGGGAACAACGTTTTAGATGACCATTCCTTTGTTGCGGTTCAGATTGTGGACGAGATGGATTTGGACATGCTGGCCCCGTACATCTCCATGGACGATGACTTCCAGCTCACGGCTCTGACCCACTTCACCGAGGCAGACCATCTCACCCTGGCCCCCCCAGACCTCGGCTCCACCCCCCCAGCACCATCCAGGAAGAGGTTAGCCACAGAGCTGTAATGGAAGAAGATGTTTGAGGGGCCAGCCCAGCATGCTGGCACCAGCAATTCTTCTTGTGGTGTTTGAATAACCTAGTTTGTTAGTCTGCAGTCGGGCTGTTCTGAAACAGTCTGCAGAGCCAGATATAGCCAGGTGGGCTGATACGGTGTTTAGCGTGTTTAAGTTTGTATTTGCTTTAATAATTTATTTATTGTATTAAGCGTACCACAGTTATATCAAACTGCACCTACCACTCATGCATGCCTCCATTCTCTCTTCCACTAAACGTAACCATGGCCCCCTAGAGCTGTAGCACATTTCCCAGAATGCCATTGAGCGGTTATGATCGGAAACATACAGACTGAGATAATTTCGAGCACTCTTTCATATTTGCGGTGGTAGTTGCCTAGTGACAGTTTCAGGAAGTGGACCGCTGTTTTGTTCATGTGTGTCGCATTACCAAAGACCTTTCAGTACGGTGTATAATTTGTGGGTGGCTTTACCAAAGATCTTTCAGTACGGTTTATAATTTGTGGGTGGCTTTACCAAAGATCTTTCAGCACCGTTGATTAGGTCTGTGCAATTAATTGATAAATTGTGATTATGACTTCCAACAGTTATAAAAATAAAATAATCAAAATATAAATATTATTTTGCTACATTCAGTTTCATAACAATGCTCTCCTTTTGTCTTGAGTTGTCATGTGCATTATCTTTTTACATGTTGGATTATATTTAAAATTCAATTTAAAAATGTAAAAAATGTAAGTTTTGAAAATGGATGATAGTTCCAAAATCTCTGAGTAATCCTGTTTAATAATCGTTATCTCAATATTGAACAAAATAACCGTGATAACGATTTTTACCATAATCGAGCAACCCTACGGTTGATAATGTGTGTGGCTTTACCCAAGCTCTTTCAACACGGCTGATAACGTGTGTGTGTGTGTGTGGCTTGTTCAGGGCCTATGAGGTGGACGAGGACATGCCCTCGTTGGAGCACAAGTGGGAGAAGCGACAGAGAAACAGCCCCATAGAGGAAGAGCTGCTGCTGACCCACAACATGCTGGTGAGGCGCTCAGCCGCCATCTTAGCACTGTGCACACTACTTACAGTCACACTGCAACATGCTGAAGAGGTGGTCAGCCGCCTTCTTACAGTCTTACAGTCACACTGCAACATGCTGAAGAGGTGGTCAGCCGCCATCTTAGCACTGTGCACACTACTTACAGTCACACTGCAACATGCTGATGAGGTGGTCAGCCGCCATCTTAGCACTGTGCACACTACTTACAGTCACACTGCAACATGCTGAAGAGGTGGTCAGCCGCCATCTTAGCACTGTGCACACTACTTACAGTCACACTGCAACATGCTGAAGAGGTGGTCAGCCGCCATCTTACAGTCTTAGTCAAACTGCAACATGCTGAAGAGGTGGTCAGCCGCCATCTTAGCATTCTGCACTCTACTGATAGTCAAAGGGCAAGTCTCTGTGTTTATAGATATTAGGTTGTTTTTACCCATATATCTTGTAGAGCGGGGAAAAAACAACAAGTCTGTCACTGTTTCTGCAGAATTATTTGATCGACTCCGAGTCCGGTGTGACACTGTTTCTGCAGAATTATTTGATCAACTGAGTCCAGTGTGACACTGTTTCTGCAGAATTATTTGATCGACTCTGAGGGTCCCGATGACTTGGAGCTGATGCCGGGGCAGCAAAGTAAGCTGTTAACTGACCGAGACCCCATTCTGGGAGCCACGCCTGGACTATGTGACTCCATGGGTGTGTATTACATTCTAGTTTTGATTCAACTGTGTGTTTGATTGTGTGCATTGCTTGTGTTTGTCTTTTTGACTGTAAGAGTTTTAGGTACATTTTTGAGTCTGTGAGTGTTTACGTGCGTGTGTGTCTGTGTGCGTTTGTGTGTGTGCATGCATGCGCGTGCATGTGTGTGGAGTACAGTGTTTCCCACAGAATTGAATTCTAGAATTCTTGAATTCTTGTGGTGGTAGGTTTGCAGAATTAAGTCGAATGCAATAGTTTTTAACAAATTAATGCAGCGCGGTTATGATTCTAACCAGATTTAAGCACAATTTAGTACAACCTGGAAAATCATTGTGTGGTGGTCAATGTTGATATTGTGGTGGGCCGCCTAAAATAAGTCAATGTATGTGAAACACTGGAGTGCATATATTGCATGTTAAATGTAACACCCCTTACTCATCTTCTCTCGCAGCCCTGATGAAGGACCCCTTTCTCCTCCGTCCCCCTGATCCAGTGGGACGAGACCTTGGCCCCATCTCCCCCCTCTCCTGAAGAAGTGTGTATGTGTGTGTGTGTGTGTGTGTGTGTGTTTGCCCTGTATGCTTCAGTGGGACGAGACCTTGGCCCCATCTCCTCCCTCTCCTGAAGCAGTGTGTGTGTGTGTGTGTGTGTGTGTTTGCCCTGTATGCTTCAGTGGGACGAGACCTTGGCCCCATCTCCCCCCTCCTGAAGAAGTGTGTATGTGTGTGTGTGTGTGTGTTTGCCCTGTATGCTTCAGTGGGACGAGACCTTGGCCCCATCTCCCCCCTCTCCTGAAGAAGTGTGTATGTGTGTGTGTGTTTGCCCTGTATGCTTCAGTGGGACGAGACCTTGGCCCCATCTCCTCCCTCTCCTGAAGCAGTGTGTGTGTGTGTGTGTGTGTGTGTGTTTGCCCTGTATGCTTCAGTGGGACGAGACCTTGGCCCCATCTCCCCCCTCTCCTGAATCAGAGTCCAGCCCCTCTCTTCCCTTGTCCAGCCAACCAATGACCGACAGCTGAAGGATTGGTGGGAGATTGGGTGTTAGCTACCATGATGGATTTTATAACCATGATACAGTATACATTTTCACAGATTGTATTGCATCTTTATCAAGTTATATTGCACAAACAAGCTACTGTACTTAATCACTACATCCTTTATATGTTTATACACAAATACATTATATCCTATATCCTTTCATCTCTAAAAGGGTTATTGTTTTTATTAATAACAAGATGCATTACCCATGCAACTCGTGTAGCTCAGCTCTTCAATACAAATTTTTCAGTATTTTTTATGTTCTGTTTTAAAAACACATAAATGCTACTGTTGTTCATGTTCATGAAATACTTTTAAGTTCACTTTTTCCCCTCCGCAGTTGAGCATGTATTGAAACATTGAGGTGACAGGCATCTAAACTTTTTTAATATAATTCTGTGACCATAAATGTTTTTAGGCCATAAATGATCAGCCTCAGACCTGGAAATAGAAGAGCCCATTGCAAAAGCAAGTTAACTATCTTCAGTGTGCTCGGATAGAGTCCTACTGTCAATATCTGTTAACATGCAGCTGTGAGAAGTGTGTGCTCTTAATCTAGTGTCTGACTGAGACCCCTTTAAAAACGGTTGGACCCTGCCGTCCATTTTGTGGCCAGTGATGTGAAGTCTGTGCTATTGTCACTTGTGTTTGTTTTTTTTGTTTGTTCGTTTGTTTGTTTGTGTGTGTGTTTGTTTGTTTGTTTGTACCCACATTCTCATGGAGATTTAAGCCATTCCGCACACTTATGGCATTTGTCCCAGTGTAGACAAAAGTCAAACTGAAGTCAGCTGTCCTGTTTTTAGAATAACGCAACTCTGACCTCAGCTTCAACTCGCAACCTCTGTCTCCATGAGGAACCGTACACAGTAAAAAAAAACGCACAAACCCACTCTCAGCGGTGCTCTCTTAGAACCAGTGCCTTGCGGCATTGCTCCTGCAACAAACATATGCACAACTTCTATACACTACGTACAGCTTCACTCCAAAAACACAAAGCAAACGCACAATTTCTGTATCGCACATACTTCCAAGGGCTTTCAACCAGGAAGGGCAGTCGGCTCAGGACAGAAGTAGACTGTAGTTGACCATTATTGCTCTCAGCTTCTGGATGCTGATGTAAGTGAGGAAGTTGAGTTTTTAGGTTTCATTTTAAAAAGTTGAAAATAGATAACTGATAATAGATACATTTGCACCCAAGATGAAGTGGAATCCACTACATTACCTCGGTCTTTAGCAGTGGCATAAATAAACCATGTGAGGTAGTAGGTGAGGAAAGCAAGAAAAGAGTTGTAGTGATGCCTCATTTTCCGTCCTTTTTCTACCGTTCGATTTTTTAAAGGACACTTTACTTAGTCTGTCACACCGTGAGCATTTGTGCAGCAACCTGTTATCTGGAACTGTTTAGTAGGATCCATAAGATGGACACCAAATCAGTGGCATGTTTTGTAATGTTAAATAGATTTCTATTTTCTCTGCAGTAATGGTATGTGAAGCAATTACTAAAACATTTAGACTTTTTTTTGTAGGATTGTTATAACATTGCTGTTGTATTTTTGACTTGTTTTGACTTGTATTAACATTTATAAACTTTTTAAAATGTCTTCAGAGCCTCTAATGTCAGTCATATAAGCTTTTTCGTGTCTATCCTCCCTCTACATTTTTCCATGTATTGGATATCATTTGCATGTGAATAGAACATAATTTCCCCTCTATTTCTTTGTAGTATAGAATTATCACTCAAACTCCATTTGACTGATTCGTTTAAAAGTAGTTTGTATTTTGTCATTGTGAAATCTATGTGCCTTTTGTTGAAATGAAGCACACAAGATTAATTTGAAAGCTCCACTGTCTCTATTGGCCTCTCCCTCAGGCAGAGCTGTGGCAATCATGTTGTATTAATCATGTATCTTAGTCACTGTCTTAGCTCAAATAAACATATTTTAGAGTTTACAGTGTGAAAGTATTTATTTTACCTCCTGAAATGAACAGTGCAGTATGCATGAATTTGGATATAGAAAAAAAAAAAACATGTGCAGTTCCTGAGTTGTCCTCCTATCATATAAGGTCACAACCAAACCATATGAGAAGTCTAAGGAAGAGCCCCTGGGGTTTGAAGTGTCACACTGGCAAAAGGTTTTAATGAGAGGTACATGTGGTGCCCTTCAAACCCATGCTTCAACGATACTTTTAAATCAGCACCCATCTTTGTAAGTGCACATGTTGCACCGTTTGGGTCAACTTGACCTGGGACATTATTTTGGTATTTAAAATATCCATATATAAAAGTTGTTCATCTTAGGCTTCTTATCAATTATTATTCCGCTGACCACTTTTTCTCTGCGCAATTGAAGTTTGAACCGCAACGTATGTCTTCTAAAGGACATGGCTCCTATGACTCTATCTTTATAACGTTTATACTTTTTAAACTATTAAAAATGTCCCCATATACTTAACATTGGTAGCCTGACGAGCCATACCCACATTAAAATGTAGGGTCTGGGCACTCACCGTTCACAGTGCTCAGCCCGAGGGGCGGGAAAATCGGTTGTCTTTCGAATTCCCTCTGCACGCAATAGGACAGCGCTGAGTCTTATGCGTTTTCCCACCAGCGGAGCTAGTTGGCTAGTTCAAACTTTTGCCAACTTAAAACAAGCTTAACTCGTGTCACACTGTTGGCCAACAGCAACATCCATCTTCTTTGTTTTCAAGTAGCAGGGAATTCAAGCCAAACCGTTGCAACTCTGCCATCAATCATTATTTTAAACCCGCCTAACAACTCTACACGATTTGATTGGCCTGATAGAACTTTAGTTTTTCGAGCTCACAAGCCAACGTTGCTAGACTGGCCCTGGAAGCAAATGTAATTTGCTGCCGCTAGGGTGCGTCTAGATTTCTAGGCTATAATATTGGCCATTATTACATCACAATAGGGCAATTAAGCAATTAGAATCCTGTGCCAGGTGTTCAGGCCACCTGCAGCAACTGTCACTGTTTTAGGCTTTAAGCATACAATCTCTTAAGACTACAGAACCTATTCAACTGTTTTGTCTGCCCACACTGTTTCAAAATAAATGTCCTCACTACAATAATTCACTGTTAAATAATTTATCTATTTAAACTACTCAACTATTTAACTGTTCAGCCATTTCAACTGTCAGCTGTCATCAACTATGCCTCCAGCCAACTGTATTAAACCACCACCTACCTAGCTTTATTTAGCATTGCAACAACCATGTCTACCTAAGCAAAACCATTGTAACTATATGTACATCATCTGCTTTAACACTGTGTGATATTTACACGTATGTTCTGCATTTTCATGCACTGGTAATTCCTTGGAATTGAATTTCTAGTTCAGTATATAATGTCTTTATCTCAATTCGAAACAAATTCAGATAACATATGATTAGTGTTACAGTTATTAAACACTGCTAGATCCAGTACTTAATTTGGAAAGTGTGAGGTCCTGGAGTGCAGAGTGGGGTGGATCTGGTGACTCAAAATGGTGGTTGGAGGTAACGGAACAAAAAAAACATTACACTGCCTACGTGGCTTCTCTGACTAAAAAAACCCTAAACAATGCTGTGTGTATATCAGGGCAATATTTATTTAAATTCCAGAACATGTAACACTGCACTGCATGGGTGCAAAATGTAAAAAAAAAAAATACACTGCAACAATCGTTTTCACAAGCAGCAATTATCCATCAGACTATTACATTAATCAAAAAACCCACTGGCTGAGACAAACACTCCATCATGTGACCATGACTATGTAAACAGCAACAGGCTACATGTGGGACTTAAATATACACATAGAAATTAAACCATATATAGTAGGGTAGGCTATATATTGCAATGACGGCCACCCAAAAATCAATAACCAACACAAACATGGAATAATAGCGATTTCTTCCTACCGTCATTAGCCTATATTTGTCCAAAACACGGCTTTTGAAAGGCACTGGCGTACACCAGGACTAAGGCCCATACAGCACCCATAGAGCCCCCGGCCTCCATTCCCCTGCGTCTTTCTCTACATCTGGTGTCCAGTGCAGTTGTCTTTTTGCAATCCATGACCTCACCTCACCTATGGAAAGGGGTTGAACCAGGTAAGCGGCGGGCCGACAAGGCAAAGGAATGAGTTATTTTTGAGCTAGGTAGTCTTGACATTTGTTTGGGATCCGACTGGCCAGCGTATTTGAAAAAGTTAAGCAAACTTTGTTGTCTTTTTTACATTTTTCCCCTGAGTGAAATGAGGCTAACGGCAATCTCAATCAGCACAAGCGCATGTGTCCCTTGAAGGGCCTCCTTCCGTCCCTCTCCTCCCTCCATCCTAATTAGCCTACATTGAAAATTCCACCCAAAACGCATGGAAAATGCACAAGATTTGTGTGGAACTTCAATGAGGAATAAAGATTAACAAGACAGATAACAGCATACTACACTACACAAACAGTATTTTTTTTATTTAGGTGATTAATGTTTCATATGACACAGGAGGTGCCAGATCCAATAGGGAAAATACATATTATTCGGATAAATAGATACATAGATTGGTTAATAAATATGCTGATACTTAAATATGTAAAACTACATTCAAGATACAATAGTTGTTGAGAACTTTCAAGAGTTTAGGCACTCTAACCCATAGAACATTAAGACTGGCTTACAGCCAATCAGAGTTCATACAGGGGTCCCGGGTTTTTGAGTAGTGCACGAGCGTTAGAAACATAAGCTGCCTGGAGCGTAGTCAGGCTGACTACTACAGGTGAAAGGATCCAGATGTGGAGAGAGTTTTGTAAATAAGCACGTTTTCGTTTTGATTTGCCAGTTGTCTATTTGGGAACTATATGTAATGAGTTTGTTTGTTATGTAATAGTGTACGAAAGTCTCATAAGTTAAGGGCTACAGTCGTGTGTACATACTATAACCTGTGGCGTCGCTAGCAAGAGTTCAGTTAAGTGTAGTTTGTTGTTCGCCAGACGACGGTGAGGAAAAACCAGATAGCGGTTTAGGCTACTGGGTGCCTAATACCTCTTCTGGCAATGCTGGACGTCTCGCTCTCCCTCCTGGTTGGCTTTTCCCCGAATCCCCGCTGCTGGACTGTCACTGCCTCGGGTCTGTGGAGCCTCATTGCCGGCGCGAGCTAACGATCTTGGAGGTACAAGGATACAAGGAAGTTTATTGTCACATGCATATAGTTACTGGAAGTAAGAAATGCAGTGAAATTATGTCTGGTGTCAGCCTATTTGTGCATTTATGGGGGGGGGGTATCGGTATTTATGGTAAATAGGTATCGTTAGCGTTATCCTTTTTATTTCATGGTCAGCTGAGTGAAGCGGCTACAGTTAGTCTGTAGCCTCACCTAGCACAAGCAAAACACAGGGCTGCAACGATACCGATATCGAACTCCTTGATAGCGTGCATGTGTGTGTGAAAGAGAGAGTGTGGGCCCACATTGACTGGCCTTAAGCCAGGCTAAACGGTTTAGCATTGTATTGACAGTCTTATGGGTCATTTAATATACAATTGACTTGTCCCTAGGGTTGGGTATCATTTGAATTTGAACGATTCCAATTCCGATTTCTTATTTCGATTCCGGTTCCTAATGATTCTCGATTCCGATTTTTTTAAAGGGACACCAGGCAAGCCTGATGCTTTTTCTCTACGAAACTCCCCCTTGCTCGGTCTGAAGCTCTTTTTCTTTTCTTTGCATCTTCCGTCAAGAGTTTTCGTTGCTTCATCGCCGGCTCTGCCATTATACACACATTTGCAACAATCGCTAGCGTTTCGTTAGCCTGCCTCTGTGCTGTGGATGCAGGATGTAAACTGAAACTGCTTCGGTCGGCGGGTACGATACGCTGAACTTGCAAGCGGGATATTCCTACTACAGGTAGTAGGGGCGGGCGAGAGAGTCTTCATTCGCCCTGTAATGAGTCATTTAACCATATACCGACTTACGAAGATGAGTAATTAACACGAAAACGCCTGGTGTCCCTTTAAGAGGCAGGGTCAAAAAAAGTTTAGGATATTTTAAATTAGCTAGCTAACCAACGGTCTTTCTCAGGGTATCTGCAGATTTTCCAAGTGCAAATTTAAAGACTTTTAAGACCTTTTCAAGACATCTAAATGAAACTTAAGACTATACCACGGCAAAAAGATATATATGACTGTTTATGCAATAGTTTTTTTTTCCCTACTAATTTTTACCCCCACCCCATTTTGGATGTCTACAGAAGTTCCAAATATATTTTGGTGAAAAATAATTGTGTGTGAATTACCTTCAAAGCTATAAATGCCCAATTTTAGGGTCTGGGCTGCTTGCGTTTGAAGCTGGCTGTACATATTTGGTTTTGCTTACTGCTGAGGCTGACTGTTCTTCACCTGTGTCTGTAGTAGCCTAGGCTACTTGCCAAAGACATGTGCACTGGACTGGATTCCCTTCCATATTTTTAGTTAGACTAAGCTATTTACATATTTTAATAAGCCTACTATATATAATTTACTATGTGCATCTATTGTCCAATATGCAGCACAGCAAATTAAAGTTAATCCACTACTTTACATTTTGCATACCAGTTGTATCTAAACCAACCAAAGCTTGACTGAAACATTGTAAAACCATTTACTTGTTTTAAATTAATTAAGAGTTGGGTTGCCATGGCGCCGCCGCGTTCGGACGCCTTTTTGGTTGCTCCGCCTAACTTGTGCTTATATTTACTCTTTTACCTTTTATTAACCCCTAATTTTTTGCACTTTTCCACTGCACTGATTACGTATGATGGCGTTACACTCAGAAACATCGGAAATGAATTGCCTTTTTTGTTTCGGGATGTTTTAATCGACGATTCTACCTGGCCGACTGAGATTCTCCGAGATGCATCAGGGAACCATGGAGACGCATCTCGGCGCAGAAGGAAAAAACACTGAGGAAAACGAGCCGGGACCCGTAACAGATTGAGGAATAGAGCTCATAGGCCTCCACTGCCAAGCATTCTCCTAGCCAATGTCCAGTCTCTTGTGAACAAGATGGATGAACTAAGAGCGAGAATACAGTTTCAAAGAGACATCAGGGGCTGTAACATTCTATGCTTTACTGAGACATGGCTAACTGAGCTTGTACTGGACTGTGCCATCACTCTGGTGGAGTTTTTCTCTGCTGCTCGCTCTGACAGGACTGAGGAATCTGGAAAATCGAAAGGTGGCGGTGTTTGCATCATGACGAACAGCAAGTGGTGTGATCCTAGAAATGTCACCGTTCTCTCAAAGTCCTGCTCGCCTCATCTAGAACATCTAGCGATCGTCTGTCGACCCTTCTACCTGCCCCGTGAGTTTACTTCGGTAATATTCAACGCTGTCTACATTCCTCCACAAGCCAACACAGATGATGCGGTTTTAGAATTGCAAGAAGTGTTAAATAGACAACAACACACGCACCCTGAAGCTGATCTTATTGTGGCCGGTGATTTCAATCAAGTACATCTGAACTGGTCCATGCCTGAATTTATTCAACACATTCACTTCCCTACACGTGGTGACAACACACTGGATCACTGCTACACACAGTTCAAGAACAGTTTCAAAGCGAAGTCTCTACCAGCTTTCGGAAAATCAGATCATGCCGCTGTTTTTCTACTGCCTATGTACAAACAGAGAAGTCGGACGGACCCCCCAGTGACGAAGGAGGTCAAGCGCTGGACTGACCAATCGGAAGCCAGGCTACAGGACGCCCTTAGCAACGTTGACTGGGAGATGTTCGAGACGAATTCTGCTGACATCAATGAGTTTACGGAAGTATCATTGAGTTACATCAAAATGCTAACTGATTCCATCATCCCAACTGTAAAGATCCGAAGCTTCCCTAACCAGAAGCCATGGGTGGATAGAGAAGTGAGAACGGCATTAAAGACACGCACCATGACTTATAATGCTGGGCTTATTTCAGGGGATATGACGGATTACAAAGCAGCATCTTATAGTTTACGTAGAGCTATTAAAGATGCTAAGCGGCGCTATAGAGACAGAGTTGAAGCTGATTTCTTGGAGGGTGATCCAGCACGAGTGTGGAAAGGACTCCGAACCATCACTGGCTTTGAAAGAAAGTCCCCTCCTATGATGAATGTGAGTAAAGCCCTCCCTGATGAACTAAATGCTTTTCATGCTCGCTTTGACATGAAAAACACAGACTGTCTTGCACTAACTGCAGCATGTGAAGCGAGGATGCACCTTTCTGTGTCTCTGAGGTCGATGTGAGCAATGCCTTTAGGAGGGTTAATTGTAGAAAAGCTGCTGAACCGGATGGAATTTCTAACAGGGTTTTGAAATCCTGCGCTGCTCAGTTAGCTCCTGTGTTCACTTATATCTTTAACACATCATTGGCTCAAGAGACAGTTCCTACTTGCCTCAAGCAGTCTGTTATTGTTCCATTACCAAAAAACAAAAGTCCATCATGTCTGAATAACTACCGTCCAGTAGCCCTGACGTCTACAGTGATGAAGTGTTTCGAGAACCTTGTGAAAAACATTATCTGCTCATCCCTCCCTGCCTCCTTCGACCCCCTCCAATTTGCTTACAGAGCCAACAGGTCTACAGAGGATGCCATCTCAAACCTCATGCACACCACCTTAACTCACCTGGAGGAGGGGAATGGGAATTATGTGAGGATGCTGTTCATTGACTTTAGTTCAGCATTCAACACGATAGTACCTCTCACCTTGGTCACAAAGATGAAGGCCTTAGGACTGAACACCACCCTGTGTCACTGGATATTTGACTTCCTCACCAACCATTCACAAGTGGTTAGAGTGGGGGGTCTGACATCTGACTCATTAAACATCAGCACTGGTGATCCCCAAGGCTGTGTTTTGAGTCCACTGCTGTACAACATCTACACACATGACTACAAAGCCAACAGTAGTCATACCTCCATCATCAAGTTTGCAGATGACACAGTGATCTTGGGCCTGATTAGTAACAACAATGAACAGCTCTACTTGGATCAGGTTGATGAGGTGGCACAGTGGTGTCAATCTGACAGCTTGACACTAAATATCAATAAAACCAAGGAAATGGTAGTGGATTACAGAAGGCAGCAGCAGAACTACAGTTACACCCCACTAATTATCAGCGGGCAACCTGTAGAGAGAGTCACAAGTTTTAAATACCTTGGTGTCCACATTACTGAAGACTTAACATGGACTGTTAACACTCAATATGTTCTGAAGAAGTCCAGACAACGACTCTACTTCCTTCGTCAGCTAAGGAAATTCAAAGTTTCTACATCCATCATGAAGGCCTTCTACACTTCAGCGGTTGAGAGTGTTCTAACTGGTAGCATCATCACCTGGTATGGGAACTCCACAGTTAGAGATTGTAGTACTCTGCAGAGAGTAGTGCGCTCAACTCCCTGCTCTACAAGATAACTCAACTCCCTGCTCTACAAGATATCTATTCCAGAAGAGTACTCATAAGAGCCCAAAAGATTCTGAAGGACTCTTCTCATCCTAACAATGGATTATTCCTACCGCTGAAATCAAGAAGACGCCTATGTAGTCACAAAGCCAGAACTGAGAGACTCAGGAGAAGTTTTTATCCCCAGGCCATCCGAACTCTGAACTCACACTATACTGACTTTGCACACATTCACTCCTCAGCACTCTCAAACATTTCCCAACTCTGAACTCACACTATACTGACTTTGCACTCATTCACTCCTCAGCACTTAGACAGATATTTTCTTCCCTAGGCTAGGCCAGCAACACACGCTGGAAAGATGCAAACAGATCAACTTAACATATACAGTATTTCCTCCTGATTGCGAAGCACTGCACATAATTTGACCAGCAGTCTTTACGTCCATAGTTTGTGAAACGATGCTGCGTCCGAGCAACGATTTTAGATGGCAAGCGCAACTCCAAAAAGGAGAACAAATGAGCATCCGGCTTGAGGCTGCGCCGGGCGCCACGACGCCGGACAGGGCTTTTACTGTACGTACACACCGCCGCCGACTTGAGCTTCCAAAGAGTCAGGAAGTCATTCACATATGTCCGGCCTAAATTTGAACGTATGGCCAACCTATCGCTCTTTCTCCTGCTCATTCTACCATAGGCTTCCTCATTCCACGTAGGCTACCTGTACAGTATATCTCTCTGGCCTCAGCTACACCACGAAAACGTCAGGCATATTATTTTGTACATAGGCCTACTGTAATTACCGTTTTCACACCTTTAACCACACCCGTGAAAAACATCTTCACTCTGCAACCACTACACTTCCTCCCGTAGCCTAATAGCCTATTCACTTATACTTACACTAAACTTCCTTGGTAAGGGAGTTTTTCCTTGCCCCTGTTGCTCTTGGGTGCTCCTTGTTGGTGCCCCCCACCCAATCCCAATCCTCCCCCACCTTTTTTATGCAGCCCTTGCCACTACTAAACCCCTCTTCTACTGCACTTTTTACCCCCCCCCATTAATGCACAAATAGGCTGACACCAGACATAATTTCACTGCATTTCTTACTTCCAGTAACTATATGCATGTGACAATAAACTTCCTTGTATCCTTGTATCAATTGCGTTTTAAATACACAAAACTGGATTGAGACATCACTCGCTCTCTTGCACTCGCTGGCGGTCCCATTCGAAAATTCAGTTGTATTTAAGACTATTTAAGGATCCGCGGGAACCCTGCTTTCTGAATGAAATAGTCTGACCTTCTCCATTAATTTTAATTCTATGAACTATGCGCTTCGTTGGTGTTCAGCCGTTTCTTCTTCCGGTCGGTGGACTGGGAATCGAAACTAGGAATCGAAATTTAAACTTTTGAACGATTCCGGGAAAATCGCAAAAATAGTCCCGGTTCCAACCAATACTTGATATTCGATACCCAAGCCTACTTGTCCCAAAGTCAGATTAGATTAATCCCGAATTTAAATTTATCTAGTATTTATACTATTAATCATACTCTAGTGTTTCTAAACCTAAACTTAGCCTATCTATTCATACTTAAATAATTCTAAATATAGGCCTACCTATTTAATCATACTGTACTGTATACTACTAAACCTAAACTTACTTAATCATATTCTGTTATTATAAATGAAACCTCTTAACTCTGCTGTTATATTGTTTTTATTGATTGTTTTTTTAAATCCTGTTACTCTATTCATACTTATCTAGTCAGTTGGTAAGTGATTGTGAATTAACTATACATAATTTATATCTTCATTGTTAAACATACAGTATTTATATTTCACATTTATATATTTATTGTTATTTATATAACTTTACCATATCCATACCCTTTTTATAGAAATAAATTAACAGCCATTGGTATCAAAACTGGTCTTGATGAGGGGCTATTTATGAATTGTTCAGAAATGCTCATACTTGGGAATTTGATTTAGCTAAGCTCTTAAAAGTATTGACACAAAAAGTAAGGAGAGATCCACCTTAACAGAACAGGCCTTTTACCTTAAGTGAAACTGTAAAGAGCATTACAAAGGTATTGAGAACAGTGTCACAGTGCCTGCTATTTCCTCTGTCCCAGGATGTGTATCATGCTAACAAGCTAAAAGATGCAGTGTCAAACTCACATAAGTAGAAGCCCTTTCAAAGATCAGCATCCTCATTAATGACCTGTGCTAAAGTGGAAGGCCATTGTCCAAATATCTTGAACTGATAGAGTTTCTCCCGAAAGGCTTTGCACAGCAATACGTAGATGAGGGGGTCCAGGCAGACGTTGGTGGTAGCGAGCCACAGAGTGAAGCTCTTAGCCACCTTCAGGGAAGCCCACTGGCAGGTAATCTTGTTCTCCACCTGACGGTGAACGTAAGGGAGGCGTGTGATGTGGTAGGGGGCGAAGCAGATCAGGAACACCGCCAGGACGATAAACACTCGAGCTTTGATCTTTCGTCCTCCGTCTACGTCTGTGCTCCTAGATATTCGGTATGACATGATGACCCTCTTTGAGATGCACGTGTAACAGAATCCCATGACAAGAGAGACAACAAGGAAAATCACACTGCACTCGAAAGTTACTACTTCATGGTACCGTTTCCCAAACTCACTCTTTATGGACATGCACACTTCTGCTGTGTTATTTGTTGGCTGTTGGCTGTTATTTGTAGGCTGTACATTGTTGAACATCATGGTAGGTATGGTATTCACACTGAGCAAGAGAGTCCAGATAATGATGACGGCCACCCTGGCAAACAGAGCACTTTGGCCAAACAGTTTCCCAGCGGGTCGAACGATCTTGAAGAAGCGGTCAAGGCTGATGAGACCCATCAGTATGATACTCATGTGCAGGCAGAGGTAGAATAGTGAGCTAACATGGCAATCGAGCACCATTAATCCGTTGGAAGCTCCAGGCAAATTACTCAGCACCTTCAGCGGGATCATCAAGGTCATCAGAAGGTCAGCCACCACAAGGTTCTTCAGATAGACGATGAATGCGGATTTGGCCTTTAGTTTCCAGGAGATGCAGACTGTCACAATATTTAGCACAAGAGCAGGGATGAACAGCGCAAAATAGAGACAGGCCATCACCAGGTTGAAGAAGTTCATATTGAGTCCACAGTTCACAAGCGGAGGAGATGCCATGACTCCAGAGTGCTGTCTGGTGTGAAGAGAATGAAGGTAGATCCAAGGCACTCTGCTGATAAAAAAAGTCCTTTATTGAGTGGTCACTGACGCAGCGATGTGTTTCCACTCAAACAGAGTCTTTATCAAAGTGGTGACTGGTGTGCTGTCTGGTGTGTTTGAATGTCCTGTGAAACTCTGACTACGTGACATGAAAGTGCACGTGTGAGCAAACCCTTGGTGTGGTTAGTGGGAAATTGGTGACGGTACGTGTCTTTATCAAAAAGCAGCTATTTAGGCAGCACACGTGTCCACACGTGTTGTTTGAACACATAGCTTGGTCATATTTCATTTTCATTTTGTTCAGTAGCAGCACTTAAGTAGTAGTGGTTATCAGCCTAAAGCAGATCTAGTCCCACCAAACTCACTACCATGTCATCTCTATATAATAAGGCCAACTAACATGTCAGATTTCTCATTAAAATAGATTAAGTTCAGTGGGAATCTGGTGGTGGTTACACTGTAAACAGATGAAGGCTCAGCAGTTAAAGAAGGTGCTAGACGAGCATGGGAGATGACACAAAAGTCATTCGAAAGGTCCTTTAGGCCAGCGTTTCTCAAACTATGGGCCGCGGACCGGCACTTGTCCGCAATGTGGAGACTGCTGGTCCGCGGAGCCGTGGAGTGAAATTAGGCCCGGTGCTTCGTGTGATAATTTGCTGCGCAATTGATCAAGGAACTGCGGACCAGAAAAAGAAAACAAGCGTTTCTGCAATCAGGAGGAAATGCTAATTCAATGTCATTAAACATAGAGCAGTTTAATTAAGTGGTGGTATGAGCGTTCATTCAATGCAGACGTTGGTCGAGGAGAGCCACAGAGTGATGCTCTTAGCCACCTTCAGGGAAGCCCAGTGGCAGTTAATCTTGTTTTCCACCTGACGGTGAACGTAAGGGAAGCGTGTGATGTGGTAGGGGGCGAAGCAGACCAGGAACACCGCCAGGACGATAAACACTCGAGCTTTGATCTTTCGTTTCCCCTCCTTGTTTGTGCTTCCCGAATTTCGATACGACTCAATGACCTTTTTTGCAATGCACGTGTAGCAGAATCCAATAACAACCAACATGACTAAGAAACTCACGTTGCATTCAATAATTATGGCATGATGGTACTGCTTCCCCAGGTCACTCTTCATGGCCATGCACAGCTCGGCAGTGTTATTTTTGGGCTTTCCGCTCGTGAGGACCATGGTGGGTATGGTGTTCACGCTGAGATAGAGTCCAGATAAGGATGACGACCACCTTGCCGAACAGGGGTTTGTGGCCGAACCTTTTCCCGTCTGGCTGGACGATCTTGAAGAAGCGGTCGAGGCTGATGAGCCCCATCAGTATCATGCTCATGTACATGCAGAGGTAGAACAGCACGCTGCTAAACTGGCAGGCAAAGGCACGCAAGCCGTGAGGGGCCCCGGGGATCTCGCTGCCGGCCTTCAGCAGGATGATCAAGGTCATCAGAAGGTCAGCCGCCACACGGCTCTTCAAGTAGACTCCAAACGCAGAATTGGGCTTCAGCTTCCAGGAGATCCAAGCTGCCATGACGTTCAGCAGGAGAGCGGGGATGAACAAAACAAAGTAGAGGCATGTTATCACGAGTTTGACCGTCTTCAGATCGAGCCCACAGTCCCGGAGTGGAGAAAGTGATGCCATGACGGCTGTCGTCAGTTCGAGCTCACAGTCCCGGAGTAGGGAAGGTGATGCCATGACTTCAGAGTGCTGTCTGGTGTGTTTGAATGTCCTATGAAACTCTTTGGTCCGTGATCACATCTCGACGTGACACAAAAGTGCAAGTGCGAGCCGAGCAACCGACCAACTTCCTCAACCCCAAATGAGGGACACTTCACTTCCACTTATATAAGTAATTTTTTAAAAATATACATTTCTTTGACATAAAGAAATGACTTCATTGACATAATTTCACTGCATTTCTTACTTCCAGTAACTATATGCATGTGACAATAAACTTCCTTGTATCCTTGTATTTCTTAAGACGAGCCAGCTCATGCTCCATTCAAATACAGCCTATGGCTAGTCCACAAACTCTAACAATGTTTGTGCCACATTTATAGCCCAATATTAACAATGATAAGTATACTATTTAAGTTGGTAAACAACCTTCATTCCTTTGGAAATAGAAGTAGGCTGTGTAATGGCATGATGCTAGCTAGATATTTTCTGTTTACAATTAAAGGTGAATTATGAACCTGGTAGCCACTTAGCTATCTGAGTAGAATGTGTTTCGATTAGCATATCATGTGCTGTCCAACTAAGCGTTCTCACCCACACCTATTTACGTAGCAGACTTGTGGTCAGTCCATGACTTCTGAGTGCTGTCTGGCGAGTTTGAATATCTGTGTAACTCTTTATTCCTCTGGTCTATGATCACATGGTGAATGTGACGATAGTTGAAGTGAGCCAGGTGGTGGTGAGTTATGCCTTACATTCAGTGCTGTTCATAAATATCCTGTCCTGCAGCTCAAAAACTAATTTTCTAAATATATTTAGATTAGATTAGATTAGATTCAACTTTATTGTTATTTATCTTGCTTACTGTTACTGCAATATGGGTGTGCAGAAATTGACTGTTTTTGCAGCCACGCATGCAGCATACATTGGGCGGTTGTGTTGTCTTGTTTGAACACGCTGCTCGGTCACATTTTGTTTTCATTGTGTTGTTCAGCCTAAATCACATCTAGTTCAACCAAACACTACCATGTCGTCTGTATAATAAGGGGCAACCAACATATTCTGACAGTTGTCTTGACTAAAATGAATAAAGTTCAGTGGACATGTGGTGGTTGTGTCAAGCTGACCAATGTAAACAGATGCAGACTGAGCAGATAAGGCAGGTGTGAGAGAGCCATGTGATCTCCCAGCCCCAGGCGTACTGGGGTGACATAGGGGTTGAGGGAGAGAGAGAAAGGTTGGGTAAGGGAGCATGAACATACAGGAAGCCACAACAGAAAGGTGGAGTTTTGTTGGCCTTAATGGAGATGGGCAAGCTGATGCTTTGTCATCTGATGTCTGAGATCTAGCTCTGCAGTTCCCACGACCTTGACAGATTTTCCCAAGAGCTGATGCCTTTTCATCGGCTCTCTGAGACCTGATTCTGACTGCAGAGGATGTCCTAATATGAACACCACGTCCTGGTCAAAATCTCAGTCTTATTCACAGCCAAAGGTTGCACTGATGGCATCAATATTAAACAACAGATGTGTACACTGCAAAAAATGAAATCTAACCAAGTGTTGATAATCTTATATTAAGATCAAAAAATCTATTTGGTATTGCTTTTAGTATGAAAAGACTATCAACTTCTCTCTCTCGAAAGATCATTTTGACTTAACTTAAAGACTTTGACTTATTTTAAGGAGTCTTATCAAGACAAATTTGCTCAACGCACTGGCAGACAAATTTGCTTGTTTTTAGGACAAATTTGCTTAACGCACTGGCAGACAAATTTGCTTGTTTTCAGGATGAGATGTCTTAATTTAAGAAACGTTTGACTTATTTTAAGTCAAATGATTTGATGAGAAAGTGCTAGGTAAGTGTCTTTATACTAAAAACAATACCAACTAGTTTTTTTTATCTTGATATAAGATTAATAACACTTGGTTAGATTTTGTTAGATAAGCAGTTTTTGCAGTGTATTTTCTTTGAAAGTGAATAAATAACTGTTTAAAACCATTGTTGATAACACATAGCAAAGTAAAGTTGAAAATGAGATCTCACCTGTTTCTCCAAAGGGACCTCTCACTACTTCCTCCCGTGTAATTAAAACTCTCCTAAACGCGTATCTCGTCGATTATTGGTTGAAACACTTTATTTTGCCTTTGAGTGGGTTGCCAACCCTTATTGGTAGCAACTGTTTTTGTGTACAGATCTTGGAGCCTAGGCTGCCTACAGAGACACGTTTTTTGACGGCCTGCTTATGGGGCAGACAGCTAGCGGATCGTTAGGAAAGATTAGATGAATGTGATCATTTATGTGTGGGCCTTTTTTGGGCCTGAAATCACTGATACAACCTTTAAGTTGACCTCAGCTTGGATTAGAGGAAGGCTATTTCACAGCTGAAAAACAGGAAATAGCTGTCCTCTTGTCTCAGCCCAAGTCCAATTTAAGTTTAGCATAAGATCTCAAAATACTTTGTTTTTCTTCTCAATCTATTCATATCTGGCCTTATTTCTCCTAAGGGTCCCTCTGGAGAAACAAGTGAGATTTAAATAAGACATGATTTATTTCTCATGAGGCAAAAAAGATGTTTTTGAGACAATACATTTTCTTTTGGGAAGAAGGATGTGTTTCCAGTTCACCACTGTTTACGGCCCTTGGATATGGAAAATGGACTTATAGGGCCTAGACCCATTCTAAATAGAGAATTGGTCTGGTGTTAGCAAGGCTATGTGTATGGCTTTATTACATTAAGAAAATAGCTTACCAAATAATTAAATTAGCTTTAGTTTGTCCATGATGGACGTAGCACATTGCCTCCTGTCATGCAGCATCAGAACCTGTCTCTTGTCCTCCCTGATTTCCTCAACCTGCCCCTTTAAACTCCTTTAAATTAAGCTCTGGTAAGTATGTATTAATCACCTAACTTAAATAAATGTAGATAGCTTAATTAAACATATACAAAAAAAGAAATACTTTCGGAGTGAAAGTAATTATTTTACCTGCTGAAATAATTGAGCACAGGGTTTCTGTATCAGGTCTGCTGGTTATATTTTTGTTTTTCTATAAGTCTATTTCATTACATAGATACATTTTTACATGCAGAAATGAATAAAACATATTCAGATTCAAATATTAAATGTTTCTACTTTTTACATCAGAAAATATGGTTTAGCATTTGTACCTAACATAGCATGTTAAAAGTTACAGGATACTGTAGGTTATATAGTAGGATTATAACAGCCACCAAATCATAGATACTTCAGAATCCTTACAAAAGATCAAAATATAAAGATAACTCTGTCTATTGTTTGCTGTCTCCCATGCTGTGAATCATGCTAACAAGCTAAAGGATGCTAAACTCACAAAAGGAGAAGCCCTTTCATAGATGAACCTCCTGGCTATTGACCTGGTAAGAAGTGGAAGACCATTGAAGTAGTATCTTGAATTCATAGAGTTTCTTCCGGAAGGCTTTGCATAGCAGAAAGTAGATGAGGGGGTCCAGGCACACATTGCTAGTCGCCATCCACAGAGTGAAGCTCTTAGCCACCTTCAGGGAAGCCCAGTGGCAGTTAATCTTGTTCTCCACCTGACGGTGAACGTAAGGGAAGCGTGTGATGTGGTAGGGGGCGAAGCAGACCAGGAACACCGCCAGAACGATAAACACTCGAGCTTTGATCTTTTGTCTACACTTGACGTCCCTGTTCCCTGATTTCCTGTGTGACTCAATGGCTCTCTTCATTATGCCTGAGTAGCAGAATCCCATGACAACAGACACAACAAGGAAAATCACACTGCACTCGAAAGTCACTACTTCATGGTACCGTTTCCCAAACTCACTCTTTATGGACATGCACACTTCTGCTGTGTTATTTGTTGTAGGCTGTACATTGTTGAACATCATGTTAGGTATGGTATTCACACTGAGCCAGAGAGTCCAGATAATGATGACGGCCACCCTGGCAAACAGAGCACTTTGGCCAAACAGTTTCCCAGCGGGTCGAACGATCTTGAAGAAGCGGTCAAGGCTGATGAGACCCATCAGTATGATACTCATGTGCAGACAGAGCTAGAATAGTGAGCTAACATGGCAATCGAGCTCCATTAATCCCTTGGAAGCTCCAGGCAAATTAATCAGCGCCTTCAGCGGGATCATCAAGGTCATCAGAAGGTCAGCCACCACAAGGTTCTTCAGGTAGACAATGAATGCGGATTTGGCCTTTAGCTTCCAGGAGATGCAGACTGTCACAATATTTAGCAGAAGAGCAGGGATGAACAGCACAATATAGAGACAGGCCATCACCAGGTTGAAGAAGTTAATATCGAGTCCACAGTCCACAAGTGGAGAAGGAGATGCCATGACATCTGAGTGCTGTCTGGTGTGTTTGAATGACCTGTGAAACTCTTTGGTCCGTGGTCACATGTCTACGTGACACAAAAGTGCACATGTGAGCAAACCCTTGGTGTGGTTGGTGGGAAATTGGTGGCGATACGTGTCTTTATCAAAAAGCAGCTATGTACGTGTCTTTATCTGTCCAGCAGCTATTTAGGCAGCACGCGTGTGTCCACACGTGTTGTTTGTACACATAGCTTGGTCAAATTTAATTTTCATTTTGTTGTTCAGTAGCAGCACTTAAGTAGTGGTTATCAGCCTAAAGCAGATCTAGTCCCACCAAACTCACTACCATGTCATCTCTATAACAAGGCCAATGAACACGTCAGATTTCTCATTAAAATAGATTAAGTTCAGTGGGAATCTGGTGGTGGTTACACTGTAAACAGATGAAGGCTCAGCAGTTAAAGAAGGTGCTAGATGAGCATGGGAGATGACACAAAAGTCATTCGAAAGGTCCTTTAGGCCTTTATGGTTGAGAACATATCGACAATCAAGTTGCCTGTAACAAAGGGAAGTAGCTCTTGCCTTTGAGAAATACCTCGAGTTAACAATAGTTATTCACTATTAGCCAATAAATCGACCAAAATGGGACATCCATAAATGGACACCAGTTCAGTGTTTTTTATTTGCTAGTTTGTTTGTTGTCTTTTATGCTAGTACTTTGGTGTTAGATTGTCCATAGTTATGTTTAAGGACATGTCAAATACAACTGATACAGTACATTTAAGATATCTTTAAGTGGAACACACTGCAAGATTACCTTATGAAAGCACTTCCTTTTTCTGCTCCAACAATTCATAATGAGTCCCTCAACATTAGGAGTAATGATTATGAAAGCTTGTTTTGTAAGTGAGAGTGCTCAGACAGTTGCTCAAGAGATGTATCGGAATTACATATCAACCAAGTCAACTCTCTACTACTAATGTTTTTTTTTTTATCTCACATGGCTTTCAGAAGTAGTGGTTTTCAGTGTTGGGAAAGTTACTGAAAATTAGTAATTAGTTACAGTTACTAGTTACTTCTTTCAAAAGTAATTGAATTACCTTACCAATTACTGTATATCAAAAGTAACTAGAAATGCAATTCCAAGGAATTACCAGTGCATGAAAATGCTAAAGTTGTGATGTAAAATATCATGTATAGTTAAAACAGATAATACAGAGATGGTTACTACGGTGATGCTAGGATAGACATGGTGGTTGCATAGCTTAATAAAAGTTGATAGTTTAAAAGTAGACTGTTTAAAAGCTGAATGTAGATCGTTTAAAAGTTGTTGATAGACAGTAGATAGTTTAAAAGTTGTTGATAGGCAGCTAGTTTAATAGATAGTTTAATGATAGTTTAATAGATAGTTTAAAAGTACTGTTTAAAAGTTGTTGACAGACTGGAAGTTTAATGAATGTTGATATTCAAATAGTTTAATGGCTGTGTATAGGTAGATATTTGACGATAACTGAAAGTTGGAATGGCTCTAATGTTTGCTAGCAGTTATGCTAAGATTTTTAACTAGGCTAACCATGCTACTTAGCTAATGTTATATAGCAGTGCTAGCAATGCTAACATGCTAACCATGCTACTTAGCTAACTTAGCCAACATTTTCTAGCAGTTTAATGAATGTTGATATTCAAATAGTTTAATGGCTGTGTATAGGTAGATATTTGACGATAACTGAAAGTTGGAATGGCTCTAATGTTTGCTAGCAGTTATGCTAAGATTTTTAACTATGCTAACCATGTTACTTAGCTAATGTTTTATAGCAGTGTTAGCAATGCTAACATGACATTCAGCATTTTCTAAGTTACATTCAGCATTTTCTAAGTTAAACTGTTCAAGAGAAATTGCGTACGGGAAAAAGTGAAGCAGTTGAACAGGATGTGTAGTCTTAATAGGGCCAGTTTGTATGCTTAAAGCCTGAGACTGGCAGTTGATCCAGGTGGCCTGAACACCTGCCATAGGATTCTAATTGCTTAACGGCCGTATTATGATGTCACAATCGGTAATGTTAAGTCTATGGGGATTTTTAAAAAGTTTTTCTTTAATAGTTTAAAAAGTATAAAAGTTTCAAAGTTGAAAAGTCATACCAACCCGATCTGTTTGAAGACCTACGTTACAAAGTTTGAATGAAGTTTCTAAGTTAAACTGTTCAAGAGAAATTGCGTACGGAAAAAGTGGTAAGCGGAATAATAATAATAAGAAGTTGCCTAGGAAGAACAGTACAGTGCATTTTCATGCACTGTAATTAGTTACTAGAGAAAGTAACTTTTGAGTTACTTTTAAGTCTGCTTTTAAAATGTCAATATGAACAGTACCGAAGTCACACAATAAACCTAATTTTTAGACCTATTTATTGTAGTTTCAACGGGCCTTCAAATCAATAGCCTTGTGCATGAGTTCTCAAACTTTTTCTGACCACAAAACATTCTACAATGCATGAAGGCTTCCCTGACCTTGTTTTGTGCCACCCTCACCATCTAGGTGGTTTGATAGATATGTACAGCACACTGCCTACTGCTTGCCTTCTACTACTGCATGGTATGCATGGTGGTGCACTGACAGTGAATTCTGCAATATAGTAAGTTATTATTATTGCAATCCTTCTGTAGGCTACATGGAATGAGTTAAATGGGATGTAATGTGAAACAATGTTAAATGGCTTATTTTCAAAGCAGTTATTGTCTGCTCACACACACATACAACCTTAGGTTATCCTCATCCTGCTTTGAACACAGTTGTATTATATAGCATTTTAAGGACCACCAGTTTGGGAAAAGCCTGCGCTTCACAAGTGCTGACCTACCGAAATAAGTTTTGATACGCATTACTCCCAACACTGGTGGTTTTAAAGATACATCTCTTCATGGCCTTGCCACAGCTTGCATGCATCTCTACCCCCTGTGCCTCATATTCGATATGAGGAACTACTGTAATTGAGCTCACCAGTTTCCGGTAGTTGAGGCACAGCGCTACCATGTACTCAGCATACACCATTTATCTCATTCGTCATGTCTTGTAACATAAGAAAGACCTCTTGGAAAAGGGAAAAAGGATAAATGGTTGTTTTTTTCAGAGTGGGTCTTTAAAAATAATACAATAAAGTAAATTTCTGCCTTTCCAACAATCTACTTTAAGAAATTAAGATTACATTATCAAACACGATTATTACCTGTGAGAAATGATTCCTACTGCCTCCCAAAAACAACAATGTATGCATCCATATAAATATGAAAATAAAACATGTTTGTAAGGTTTGATGATTAACTGAAATACTTCAGTTAAGAGATCTGAATTGGATGAATCAAATATAAGAAATTATATTTTGTATTTCATTATATTTCACATATAAATAGTATATTATACAGAATACAAAATATACATAAAAGATCACAAATGAAAGGTTTAAATAATATTTTCTGCAAAACAATATGAAAGACAACAGAGCAATTTAGTTAGCAAAAATGTGTGTCAATATAACAAACCCAAAGATGCAGCCACACAGTAAGGAGAAGCTGTAAGCGCAGTACTGAACTCCCTTTCAAACTGAAGTGTCCTCGGTGTTCTCCTGGGCTGCTGTGGTAAACCAGTGCCCAAATATCTTGAGCTCATACAACTTCTCCCGAAACGCTTTGCAGAGTAATATGTAGATAAGGGGGTCCAGGCAGACGTTGGTCGAGGAGAGCCACAGAGTGATGCTCTTAGCCACCTTCAGGGAAGCCCAGTGGCAGTTAATCTTGTTCTCCACCTGACGGTGAACGTAAGGGAAGCGTGTGATGTGGTAGGGGGCGAAGCAGACCAGGAACACCGCCAGGACGATAAACACCCGAGCTTTGATCTTTCGTTTCCCCTCCTTGTTTGTGCTTCCTGAATTTCGATACGACTCAATGACCTTTTTTGCAATGCACGTGTAGCAGAATCCAATAACGACCAACATGACTAAGAAAATCACGTTGCATTCAATAATTATGGCATGATGGTACTGCTTCCCCAGGTCACTCTTCATGGCCATGCACAGCTCAGCAGTGTTGTTTTTGGGCTTTCCGCTCGTGAGGACCATGGTGGGTATGGTGTTCACGCTGAGATAGAGAGTCCAGATAAGGATGACGACCACCTTGCCGAACAGGGGATTGTGGCCGAACCTTTTCCCGCCTGGCTGGACGATCTTGAAGAAGCGGTCGAGGCTGATGAGCCCCATCAGTATCATGCTCATGTACATGCAGAGGTAGAACAGCACGCTGCTGAACTGGCAGGCAAAAGCACGCAAGCCGTGAGGGGCCCCGGGGATCTCGCTGCCGGCCTTCAGCGGGATGATCAAGGTCATCAGAAGGTCAGCCGCCACAAGGCTCTTCAGGTAGACAACAAACGCAGATTTGGGCTTCAGCTTCCAGGAAATCCAAGCTGCCATGACGTTCAGCAGGAGAGCGGGGATGAACAAAACAAAGTAGAGGCATGTTATCACGAGTTTGACCGTCTTCAGATCGAGCCCACAGTCCCGGAGTGGAGAAAGTGATGCCATGACGACAGTCTCCTGTATGACAAATGCCCACAGTGTGATTGCTATTATAGCTCCTTGGTCAATGGGAGATCACGTTACTGTGGCATATTTCAGTTAAAGCCACCTAACTATTGCGAAGATGCGGAAAAGCACAATGCTATTTGTGATGACATCTGTGAAATACTTTCGTAATTGGCAGGGACACATCCTGTGCTCTTAGACATCTTGGTCTGTACTCTTACAAAACGACACCAAATGTCTTCACATTCACCATTAGTCTATAGCACTGAGTCTTAGATGTGACCAGTATATCAATATGTATGATAAGTTTAGACTTTTGCGATGTCTTTATCCACTGTTATCTAACAGACCTGACAAATGAAATAGCAATCTATCCTCAATTCACAATCTATCACAGTGTCAGCGTCATTGGTGGGCCATAGGGGGCCGGGGCCATCCAGCCCCCCGCCCCCCCCCCCCCCCCCCCCGAGTTCTCTCCCAAAAGAAAAATTATGCGTTTTTGACTGCAGAATGGCCCAATCAGTCAGAGGAGGCTCGCTGAGGCGCTGTGAAGGCGCTGTGAATGCAGAAGACAAGACACAATCCAAGTCATACGTTTATGGACGTAGGCACGCTTCAATTAAACTGAAATACACATTTTGCGCATCATGTACAAAAATCCGGGACATTCAGTACCAATACCAACACCAACCAACATACCAATGACGTTTTTTTTAAGTACAGGACCTAAATACTTGTCAGACATGCTTCAGCAGTACACACCTTCTCGTCCTCTCAGGTCCCAGGTGAAAAACCTGCTAGTAAAACCTACAGTTAGAACTAAACATGGTGAAGCAGCTTTTAGCTGCTATGCGGCTCAGCTGTGCTCCTTGGTCAATGGGAGATCACCTTACTGTGACATATTTCAGTGAAAGCCTCCTAACAACTAGCCTAGAAATCTAGACGCACCCTAGCGGCGGCAAATTAATTTGCTCAGCCTGTACGTCTAGTATCAAACCATAGGGATTTCTATTGGGTAACACCGTGGATGTTATTCAATCACAGCGCTCTATTTTTTTAGAGAGTCTTAAGGCGGGCTTAACAGGATAACGACAGTCCTGCAACAGTGAACAACAAGGAAGGTGGCTATGGCGAACGAAGAGCGGTTGTTTGAATCTGCGTTGGCGTCAACTTTGGAGGAGTTGGACTTGTGCTTTTCTTTGAAAGTTGAGCAACACAATGCACTTAAGTCATTCCTTTCGAAGAAGGATGTATTTGCCGTTTTGCCGACCGGATACGGATATGGTCGTAGCGCTGGCCTATTGCATGCCTAGGCAGTTTGAAAGACAATTCTCTGCCCGCCCCTTGGATTAAGCGAGGTGAATGGTTCGATGCCAGACTATACATTTCAATGATATAGGATGGCCCGCTAGGCTACCTAACAACTGCAAAGATGCGGAAAAGCACGGTGCTATTTTTGATGATATCTGTGACATACTTTTGTAATTGCCAGTGGGAGGGACACATCCTGTGCTCTTAGACATCCTGGTCTGAACACAACAACAACAACACCAAATGTATTCACATGAACTATTACTCAAAGCCGAGTTTTAGAAAAATGTGACCAATATATCAATATGCATGATAAATTTTAACTAAAAATAAACAAAATTAAAATGCAAAAGTTACCATAAGGTTATTCCGTGTCAAATCAGATAAGGTTGTCTCAGATTTTGTTCAAACTTTATCAAGAATTGGGTCTTAATGTTATTTTCAAAATCACATTATTTTGGAAGAAATGTTTGGGCATTATTCATAGGCAGCCCAACTTAGTGTGTTTGTGTATTCATGAAACATAGTATATTATTGGCACTTTATACAGAAAGGGATTATGAACTGAGCTGTTACCAAATGTTCCTATTAGCTACATACCATTTTAGTCCTATGAAGATTCCCAAAAATGCAATCACATCTTGTTTTATACTTAATGTCTTCATGTGCATTTGTTACAGAGACCTCAAATATTGGCTCAACATTAATAAAGTATTGATTTTACAGACCAAATAATGATTGGTGTCATGTGGATACTAAAAAAGTAGTTTAGAAGACCCTAAATGTCACCAGTTTTGCATTTTGTTTCATATCTAGGGCCTCATATAAATGTAATGGGCATGCAGTACAAACATTTAAAGTTCCAAACATACTGAGACCCTGTCTGTCTTCCACCCTACAAAGTTTGAGCAGGCTGGGAATAGTACTTTTCAAGATATGAATGCCCACACATGGCCCCCAAGATAAGGCATTTCTGAGAGTGTAAAAAGGATACAAAATCGAGGGTGAAAAAATTTATGAAAACATTGGAATTTAACAAAAATATTTTGCAGGTCTTAGTTTTGGGACCTAAGTATTAGGTAGACAAACTTTGAGCAAAATCTGAGATTTGAGGATTTTGTCTGATTTGACACGGAATGACCCCATATTTTCTAACGTCTTCATCCACTATTATTTAACACACCTGACAAAGGAAATAGCAAGAAACATACTGTATGCTACAAAGACTACTAGTAGATTATTTACGAGGTCCTCATATCAGTGTTTTAAGCCAAACGTTGTGAGAAGAGTCGGGGGTCTACAGTGGGGCCACGGATGAGATGGAAGTGTATATACACACAGTCATGGCTCAAAGTTGGACCTACTCACACAGTTTAAAATGTGAATGAAACATCATTACATTACATTACATTACATTTGGCTGATGCATTTTTAGCCAAAGCGACTTACCGTATTTTCCGGACTATAAGTCACACTTTTTTTCATAGTTTGGCTGGCCCAGCGACTTATAGTCAGGTGCGACTTGTATATGAAAAAAATATATAATTGAACATGTTTTTAAATGTTAATTTATATTAACTGACATGAACCCTACATGAAACATTACTGTCTAGCCGCGAGAGAGCGCTCTTAAATGCACAAGTCCTGTGCACTCAGTCAGAGATTAGTGGTTGCGCTATGCCTGAAACACACGTGCGTACCTAAATCCTCAAATTATGCCCAGGATTCTGTTTGGGCCTCAGATTTGGACAAATAAAGGCCAGTAATAATTTTGTTTCAATTTAACTAATAAAAGAGCTCCCAGCGATAATTTGAAGATTTACGATAGTCTGTCGCCTAAACATTCCTCACCCGTATCTAGACATGCATGAAAACATTTGAAAACAAAACTCACTGCCATGTAGGCTAATATTTGATTGCTGTTTTGCTACTAATTATCTTTCACGTACTGAATACGCACACTAGAAAGTGAAAGTAGGCCTACTATGCGCTCCGTGTCTGTGTCTGTCTGTTCACGTCCGCAATCGATTATAACGTTCCTCAAATGGAGAACACATCCATGTTCTCTCGCGTTATAGGCTGTCGCTTCTGTGTTTACAAAATTCCTGACGGTTCCTGATCGCTAAACGTTTGTTTTCCTTTCCTGTCGATCGCGGTTGATGTAGAAGCACCTCCTAGGCTATTTGACTTCAGCGATGAGAGAGGGAGAGAAAGAGGCACCCGCAAAGTGGTCCATGCGCGCGTGTGTGTGTCTCTGCATGGGGTTCAAGTGAAGTCAGAGTTGGTCCGTCCAGTCAATAGTCCCGCATTCAGGCCGCTCCATTATTAGATTAACGTTATCAGACTGGGCTGTAACATGTGTAGGAATTTCTCTCATTATGATGGAGTTGTGGGACTTTTATTATTATGTTCAATACTTAATAACTTATGTGCACTACCCGCAATCCTGCGCTGAAATTTAGGCCCTGGTTTTAAATGCGCATCTTTTTTCTCTCGCTCTCTCGGAGGTGGCCAGCCGAGCAATTGTTCTGCTGCCAGCTTGTGCCAATATATCGTCCAAAATGCTTGATTGCATTCTCCACATTTTTAGCTAAATTTTCATGTACCACATCAGCATTGTTGTTCAGTAAATCTTTTGTAAATTGCTTCACAATTAGCGCGGGCACTCGTCAGCAGCCTTCGGCTTGCCTCTTGCCACTATTCACTCCTTCGTCTTCATTAACATTCCCTGTAGAATTCTCAATATTTTTGGCCTCTGTGTCCAGTTACATCTGTCTGTTCTTAGTCTTGGATTTTGTGAAATAAATTTCTAAGTATCACCTGCTTGCTGCAGCTTTGGTCTGCACGTCCTATTAAAACCGGTCTGTGCAGTCTTTTTAAAACGCATCTTTTTCTCTCTCGTGGGCATTTAATCTGCTGCCGGTTTGTCACTCCACATCGCCAAAAATGCTTGATTTCATTGCATTCTCCACATTTTAGCTAAATTTCCATGTACCACATCAACATTTTTGTTCAGTGAATCTTTTGTAAATTGCTTTACAATTACTGTCGGGCCTATAGGCCGATTGCCTGGCTTGCGCTTTGGTCACGTCATTTTAAAACCGTCTTTTTCTCTCTCCTGAGCATTTAATCTGCTGCCAGCTTGTGACTCCACATTGCCCAAAATGCTTGATTGCATTGTATTCTCCACATTTTAGCTAAATTTTGGTGCACCACATGGCATTTTCTTTCAGTGAATCTTTTGCTTCAGGCCTATCCGGCCTTCTTCTTGGCTGCCTTCACTCCTTCTTCGTCTTCATTAACATTAATCTTTTTGGCCTCAATAGTCCAGTTACATAGTCTCTGTTTTTGTATTTTGTGAAATACATTTCTAAATAAATGCGACTTATAGTCCAGTGCGACTTATATATGTTTTTTTTCCTGTTCATGACGCATTTTTTGACTAATGCGACTTATACTCCGGAGCGACTTGTAGTCCGGAAAATACGGTACATATGTCAACTATATTACAAGGGATAACATTGTCCCCGGACCAATTTGGGATTACTGTAAGTGTCTTGCTCAAGGGCACAACGGTGAAAGCCGGGAATTGAACCGACAACTTTCAGGCTACTGCACGCTAGGGGTGGGCGATATGGACAAAAAATAATATCTCGATATTTTTTGTGATTTTGACGATAACGATAATTAGTCGATATCCTTTAAAAAAAAATGTTTTTGTTAAAGTCTGAGTTACTTTACAGCTCATTATTTATGAATAGCATCATTACAATAATAACAAATAACCTAACCTGTGACTTTTTAACCAAATCAACCAATGCATTGTCACTCTATGACACATTGCCCCCACTTGTGTGTGTGGCAATGACATGGTCTAGCCAGCTACATTAGAGAAGATGAATAGGCCTAACATTTTCCCAAGAGAAAGTCTGAAGATGAAGTTCCTTTCAAACCTTTACATAGGATTCACTGTAAAACTAAGAGCAGACCAACAGAGTAGCCTACATCTCAGTTATTTCCTTATATGTTTTGTTTTAGAGCAATGACGTAGGTTAGCATTCCAAGTTACAGAATAGAAACTAATGCGTTAGCTTATGGCTAATGTATATGAGAAATCCCATAGAGATGCTAACGGTTAGCATAATCGGTAAACGTAGATATTTAGAGCGAACTTCAGTCCATTTACAAAAGAGTTACATGAGAATAGTTATTTGTTTACAACTGACTAATAAAATACTGTTTTCTCTCCATATAATACCGTGTAGGACAAAACGTGACTGTCTCATCAATGCTACTTGAACAGAAGCCGCATAAAATCCCAAGTAGGCTACTCTTGCTGCACAAAATAAACATTAGGCGTGCGTGGGACAACGTTGTGACCCACTAGTGATCACGTGACACTTGCTCTGCTGCACTTCTCCCGCATAGCCTACCTCCTGGGAATGTATGAGTCTTCAGTGTGTGATTTCGAGTGTTTTTTCCCCATAAGTAATTTAAATACTCAATAATGTCAATTTGCACATTGTTAAAACAACAACCACGATGTTATCGCAGACGATATATATCGCCCACCCATTCTGCACGCTAGCCCAGTTCCTTAACCGCTACACTATCACCGCCCCATCATAAACAAACAAACAAAAAAGTTCAACTAGGAACTGAAATGTCTTAAAGGTGCCATGTGTAATGTCCGCCAAAAATCAATTCATACTCCACATTCCATAAAAGATGGGGGCAGTATACCTCCAGAAAGTGAGTTGGTCTACCCTAGAGTAACAACCGAGACATGTGTATTGCAGTTTGGCTGGCGGTTATGTTGCCCGCATACTGCCTCCCATGGCGGAAACTGGTATTATGACACCTGTCGGGCTGTGGCTAGTAATTTAGCATGCTAATTCAGGTTGATATCTCTGAAGCACTATACCTTGTCATTTTTTTAATGACATCATCGCTTATTGGTATCTCTGGTAGTTTACTTACAAGACGATTTATACAGACAGTATCAGATTCCAAAAATAATTCAATGGAAATGCATGGATTCCAGTTTCTTCCAGTAGCAGCAACTGGAATCCATGCATTTCCACTGAATTATTTTTGGAATCTGATCCCTTATCATACCTGTTCATTCTTACTCGTTGCTCGACTTATCGTGACTAAATTCAAGATGGCTGCAAACGCTAAACTTGGTGAAGATACTGTCTGTATAAATCGTCTTGTAAATAAACTACCAGTACTTTTTCAAAGTTTTCAATGTCTCGTTTTAAATGTCAGGGCCCTCGGAAGTCTACCAATGAAGTGTGGAGATACATTGAGCCTCGTAAATGGGTGTAAAACAGTGATTTATTTGCATGGCTAGCCCGATGCCGAAGCACCACTATTGAAAAAGCTGTTGGTAGCATCGGCTAACTAGCGCCAGATTTTGGAGTGCAGGGGACAAGCCGAGATGGGCTATGAGACATACGTTCATACTCGGTATCATGTTTCAATACACTTTAGGTCAATATCACACCGGAATTCTCCTTTAAGACAATAAATATAAACAGCCTGGCTCAAAATGCATCCAGCTGGATGAGGTGGCGAGTGGGTGCGCAGGCTTTGATGCATGACAGTGATAATAGGCTATTAGGTAATATTAACAATAATGTTATTTGTCTAATATTAGTAGCCTATTAATATGTAAGGAGGCTATATTATTATACTTAGTATTATACTTATACTATACTATATTAGGCTCCCATTAGCAGTATTAGCCTATTGGCTTTAGTGGACACAGTAGGCCTTGTGGTAATATAATAACAATACTACAATAAACATTGTAGTAGGCTATAGTAGAGCAGCAGTAGTCCTAGGCAAACTTTTACATTGTTAACAAAACAACAACAAAGGATTGATTATTATAATATCCTCTCTGTCACCAAAGGGCAATTCATTTGGTAAAACAAGCAACACATTCTAATAGGTTTCTTCGGGCCTACTTGACTTGATGTTTTCAGGTAGTGTCATAAAGCCCTTCCCTCCTTTGATCTCCTTCATAATGTAGGCTATCTGGCTGTTTGATCTTGTGCCCTGTGGCTGACAACTCAAAATGAGCAGATCCAAAATAGTGAGTGTGTGTCTGCAGCGAGTGAATTCACAGAACCCTCTCTTTGCCCCTCTTGGGCAATACTGACTCAAGTGACACACACAACCCGGATCAATTTAGTGAGTGACTAAATCCTTTAAAGGAACCAGTTTGCCAGCTCTAACCAGCGCCCCACCCACTCCTCTAGTTGAGGCATTCCCATATACTCAGCCATGGCATACACCATTTATCTCACCCGTCATTTGTCTTGTAACACATAAAACCACCTCATGGAAAAGGGAAAAAGATTAAATAGTTTATTTTGTTTTGCCAGAGTGGGTCTTTAAAAAAATACAGTAATGTCCTACCTTTCAACCCATCTAGTTTAAGAAATTAAGATTAGATTATTTTGTTTAAAAATGAAGACTAGATTATCAAACACGATTATTACCTGTGAGACATGATTCCTTGCTGCCTCCCATAAGTAACAATGTATTCATATAAATATGAAAATAACAAAATGTTTGTAAGGTTTGATGATTAACTTAACTGAAATACTTGTATTGTACGAAATCTGAACGGAATGAAACATGTATAAAAAATATGTTTTATGTCTAATTATATTTCACATATAAATAGTATATTATACAGAATACAAAAATAATATACATAAAAAATAGTTTCAAAAAAAGTGTTCATGTCAAGATCACAAAACTTTTTCTGCAAAACAGTATAACAGATAATGTCATTTAGTTTTCAGAAACGTGTGTGTCAATATAACAAACCCAGAGATGCAGCCCCACAGTAAGGAGAAGCTGTAAGCGCAGTACTGAACTCCCTTTCAAACTGAAGTGTCTGTGTTCTCCTGGGCTGCTGTGGTAAACCAGTGCCCAAATATTTTGAGCTCATACAACTTCTCTCGAAACGCTTTGCAGAGTAATATGTAGATAAGGGGGTCCAGGCAGACGTTGGTCGAGGAGAGCCACAGAGTGATGCTCTTAGCCACCTTCAGGGAAGCCCAGTGGCAGTTAATCTTGTTCTCCACCTGACGGTGAACGTAAGGGAAGCGTGTGATGTGGTAGGGGGCGAAGCAGACCAGGAACACCGCCAGGACGATAAACACTCGAGCTTTGATCTTTCGTTTCCCCTCCTTGTTTGTGCTTCCTGAGTTCCGGTACGACTCAATGACCCTTCTTGCAATGCACGTGTAGCAGAATCCAATAACGACCAACATGACTAAGAAAATCACAATGTTTTCGATAACTATGGCATGATGGTACTGCTTCCCCAGGTCACTCTTCATGGCCATGCACAGCTCGGCAGTGTTGTTTTTGGGCTTTCCGCTCGTGAGGACCATGGTGGGTATGGTGTTCACGCTGAGATAGAGAGTCCAGATAAGGATGACGACCACCTTGCCGAACAGGGGATTGTGGCCGAACCTTTTCCCGCCTGGCTGGACGATCTTGAAGAAGCGGTCGAGGCTGATGAGCCCCATCAGTATCATGCTCATGTACATGCAGAGGTAGAACAGCACGCTGCTGAACTGGCAGGCAAAAGCACGCAAGCCGTGAGGGGCCCCGGGGATCTCGCTGCCGGCCTTCAGCGGGATGATCAAGGTCATCAGAAGGTCAGCCGCCACAAGGCTCTTCAGGTAGACAACAAACGCAGATTTGGGCTTCAGCTTCCAGGAAATCCAAGCTGCCATGACGTTCAGCAGGAAAGTGGGGATGAACAAAACAAAGTAGAGGCATGTTATCACGAGTTTGACCGTCTTCAGATCGAGCCCACAGTCCCGGAGCGGAGAAAGTGATGCCATGATGACCGTCAAATCCCCACGGTGTGATTGCTATTATAGCTCCTTGGTCAATGGGAGATCACGTTACTGTGGCACATTTCAGTGAAAGCCTCCTAACAACTGCAAAGGTGCAGAAAAGCACGGTGCTATTCGTGATCTGAAAAAAGCGATTTCGCAATTGCTGTTGGCCGGGACACATCCTGTGCTTTTAACCATCTTGGTCTTGCTCTTACGCAACAACACCAAATGTCTTCACATTCACTATTACTCTGTAGCACTGAGTCTTACAAAAATATACTGTATCAATATGCATGATAAGTTTCAACTAAAACAAAAAAAAAAATGAAATAGCAAAGGTTACCAAAGTGTTACACACATTTATAGACTTCTGCGATGTCTTCATTCACTGTTACCTAACACACTTGACTAAGGAAATAGCAAGAAACATACTGTATGATAGATAAGGCCTACTTGTAGTCTTTGCTATCCTTAAATTCACATTGTATAACCTACTCACACAGGTTTAAATGTAAATGAGACATAATAAGCAAACAAACCGAATTGTTTAACTAAAAACTGAAATGTCTTCAAGGAACACGCCAACATTCTAGGAAATTTGCTTATTCACTATCTGCCCCTGAGTTAGATAAGATGACACATACTGTACCCTTCTCGTTTCTGTGTGTGCAGTCTGATGCACCCACTGGTAGCCTAGCCTAGCTTAGCATAGCTCATGAAAGGGCAGAACCAACTAGTCTATAGCTCTCAAAAGTGATAAAAGAAAATAATATACCTGATTTACTTTTTGGGCCATATCTTACACCCAGCGCAACATGACGTTAATAAGATGTAAGTCTTATTCATATCGTACACCCAAGTCAGAGATGAATGTTGCGCCATGCGCTCCACTTCCATTGAACATTACCCCAAGGGTGTGTCAAAGAAAAAAAAAGGTGTGGTCAGGTGCTTGATTCAAAAATAGCTATTTTACACCGAAATTTAAAAATCATGCCACTAACCAAGAAAAACCTTGTCTATAGCGAAAAGCGCATTTAAAGCACAGTGGTAAAGACACTGTCACAGTTTTATTCAGTCATTTGAACATTGTTGGCATAAGTTTTGCTTTTTTTCAGGCTATGTTTTCGATTATAACCCCTTGTCAGTCAATAGCCTCTTCTGTACACTTTTCTCTCTACCAATGCATCTAAAACAGTCATGCTCCTACCCGTGAGAACATCACATAATGCAGCTGAAGGCATTCCGGGCATGCTTTGGAAATGTCAGACATGTTATTCTCGTATTTTAAGTCAGTGTAGCATGAAAATGATCTTGACGCTATTATTTTCAAGTAAAACGTTTTAAAGTGAAAAAGAAAAGGAATATTGGTGGAACAATTTTGTGATGGTGTCGTCTTTCTTTAAAGGTCCCCTGTGTAACAATTTTGTGATGGTGTCTTCTTTCTTTAAAGGTCCCCTGTGTAACATTTTTGTGATGGTGTCGTCTTTCTTTAAAGGTCCCCTGTGTAACAATTTTGTGATGGTGTCTTCTTTCTTTAAAGGTCCCCTGTGTAACAATTTTGTGATGGTGTCTTCTTTCTTTAAAGGTCCCCTGTGTAACAATTTTGTGATGGTGTCTTCTTTCTTTAAAGGTCCCCTGTGTAACAATTTTGTGATGGTGTCGTCTTTCTTTAAAGGTCCCCTGTGTAACATTTTTGTGATGGTGTCTTCTTTCTTTAAAGGTCCCCTGTGTAACATTTTTGTGATGGTGTCTTCTTTCTTTAAAGGTCCCCTGTGTAACATTTTTGTGATGGTGTCTTCTTTCTTTAAAGGTCCCCTGTGTAACATTTTCAGCTGTTTGTTAGCAAAATCAACATTTCCCAATCATAAATGTGGCCCTATTCATGTTTAATTACCACCACCACCAATTTAAGGCATTCCTAAGCATAAGGCTTAGAAATCCTCATTTACATCTACATAGCGTAGGGGCAACTCTCCATGTACATGCACCATTTTAAATTAACTGGCTAGCAAGGGACATGAAATAATAGGGTTAGGGTTATATACGAGGGACATATACAAATTTCCCTCCATTCAGCAATGTAAGTTAGGAACCCATTTTAAACAAGCCACATGTCTTCCTAACATTCCGACATTGAAATTGTATTTTCCAACTAAATAAATAAAGAGAAAAATAACTTTGTTTGTGATCTGTCACTGTCTCACTTGGTCTCCAGTCTCTAGACCCAGAGACAGGTGATAAACTAACCTAACATAGTTTTGCTAGAACTAGTAGACTACTACAACGTTGCTGAGCGTGTGTTATTTCAGGTTAGTTTGCAACAATATACAAGTTTAACCAAAGTCCTTAGCTGCTACCTATCTAAAGAAGATCACTAGCCGTTCCTATTCTTGGAACTGTTCCGTTTACTGTGCTATCGTTAGCAGGCACAATTAAAGTATTTATTCTGTGTCCGAGTGTTTCATTGGCATCACACACAAGCAATGGCAATACAAAAGTACACACAATTATATTAATATTTTGTTATTGCTTATTCAGAGAAAAGTTTGTTTTGACGTGCCTAGGAGTCTGGAACTAGTGTCAGTTTTTTGATGTGTGACGGCTACCGTAGTTCTAAACAAGGCAGTGCTTGGGAGGTTGGTTGCAATAAAACACCTAGCCACTAGATGGGAGAAATTCTTACACAGTCTCATAATAGCCGAGTGCAGATGCAGGCTATATTCTGCTAGTCACACACAGGTTTTAGTAAAAGCAAGTATTAGTGCAATCGTGTAAGCTGATTTCTTCAGATGCATTGACTATCAAAATACAGACGCGCTGTTTGATGTTGCACTGATGTCTCTTAAACTGAATGACAGATGTAATTCTCATTGGTTTAAAGGATGTACACCCAAAACATCCCCATGACTGATTAAGATACAGAGGAACAACCCTTTTGATTGATGTGCCTGGCGTCTGATCACAAAATTACGCCGTTAAATTAGCGAATGGGGACTGGACCCGCCTGAAATGTCTTCAGACGTTGCTTCTCTGAACAGCCATTTCGGACGGGTGAAATAGGGCCCTTTATGTCCTTCATGCCAGCGCTGCCTGGAAGACGACGTTGGGAGCTTAACACACCGAGTAACATATCTGGACAACGCAGATGTTACACAGGGATTTTTGACATTATGTCCACGTTGTTGTTTCTTCACGTTCTGTTGATGTCATTTTGCAAATGTTTAGTCTCTATGCCATTTTATTTATGTCATGTCAACTTCAAAAACTCCACATAGCGCATTTAAAGCTATGGCAATTGTATGTATCAAAGAGTCATATCAATCATGAAACCTTAAAATCCTTTAATAAGAAGCCAAATCTAAATTTATTAAAGACATCATAGGACCTACAAATATTAGGACTACAAATATTTCAACTTCTGAATGAAGGCTATCAGAGCTTATAAACCCAAACTCCACCCAACAGTCAACATGTACACACACTATACAAACTCCACCCAACAGTCAGCATACAGTATACACACACTTCACCTTCCTCCGTCTTGTTCTTTTTTAAAATGAAGTTGTTAAACTGTTTTGTCTTCAGAAAGTTCTGAGGCTAACAATGTTACAAAGAGAGAAAATGGACAACGCTGCCATTACTGCTGTATCCATTGCTTATTAACAGAAAATGAGTTTCACTTAATCAGACATATGAATTAAGCATTAATTAATAGTTCACCTGATCAAACTATCAAATGAATTTGTTACATGGACTGAACTGCACATACACTGAAAAAAAGGAGAAGCTCTTGACACAGGAAGCTAACAACTACACCCTTTCAAACATACGTGTCTTCTGTATTCTCCTGGGGTCTAGTGGAAATACAACGTCCACATATCTTGAACTCATACAGTTTCTCCCGGAAAGCTTTGCACAGTAAAATGTAGATGAGGGGGTCCAGACAGACGTTGGTGGTGGCAAGCCACAGAGTGATGCCCTTAGCCCCCTTCAGTGAAGCCCAGTTGCAGCTATACGTATTCTTCCCTTGTGTGGGGGCATAAAGGATGCGTGTGATGTGGTAGGGGGCGAAGCAGACCAGGAACACCGCCAGAACGATAAACACCCGAGCTTTGATCTTTCGTTTCCCCTGGAGGTTCTTGCTCCCTGAGTTTCTGTATGACTCAATGACCCTCTTTGCAATGCACGTGTAGCAGAGTCCAATGACGATTAACACGACAAAGAAAATCCAGTTGCAGAAAATGCTAACCCCATGATGGTACTCCTTCCCCAAGTCACTCTTCATGGCCATGCACAGCTCTGCAGTGTCATTGGTTGGCTTCTCACTGGTGAGTGCCATGGTTGGTATCATGGTTATGCTGAGTAGCACTACCCACACGACTGAAGAGACCACTTTGCCAAAGACGGCACTTTGGCCGAGCAGTTTCCCACCGGGCTGCACAATCTTGAAGAAACGGTTGAGGCTGATGACCCCCATGAGAACAATGCTGACATACTGTACAGGCAGAGATAGAAAAACACAGCGCTAAACTGGCAGTTAAACACTTGTAGTCCGTGTGGCGACCTCGGAAGCCCATCAACAGCCTTCAGTGGGATGATGAAGGTCAGCAGCCACAAGGTTCTTCACGTAGACGACAAATGAAGATTTGGTCTTCAGCTTCCAGGAGATCCAGGCTGCCATAACGTTCAGTATAAGTGCGGGGACGAACAAAATGTAATAGAGGCAAAAAACCACAAGGTCGATGGTCTCATTGTTGATCCCACAGTCCAGCTGTGAGGAAGGGGAATCCATGACTGCATGTGTTCTCTGTGGTCAAAGATAACAATCATATGGTCTTTAGATTCTTTTGGTGAGGAGTTTACAAAGGCTTTCACAAATAATGTCATGTGCAATATGCCCTCCAAATTCCAATGATCATGTCTTCATATTCATTTATGGTTATACAAGGAAACCACTGAACTAAAGTCACTTTTAACACTATGTTATGTGTGCTACAATATAATGAACAATAAAAGCACAAACTGCAATTATTTACGTAAACCGTGTCAAGTTAGCAACAACAACATGTGAAGGAGACTTGCAAGAGTTCTGCAAAAAGTTTGTATTACTAGTTGTGCATGTGTCAGCATAACATAACAGTCAGGAAGTGACAGTGTTGGTGGTTAAGCAACGGTGCTGGAAACCTAAGTTGTATGTATGTAAAATAGTACTTTAGAGCAGTGGTACATGTAATCTATGTAATATGCAGGACTATCCAGTATGCCTACTTAAAAGGCATCACCATTTTAGTATAGCCACTTATACACAAATAGGCAATTATGACATGAGATATGAGCTATTTCTCACAGGCTATTAAGATGCAACAGCCGTATGAACACTGTTCTCCAACGACACCCGTGCCCCCCCCCCCCCCCCCCAGTAAAATAGTCCAAAATAACAGTGTTCACATGTTGTGAATGTAAATTCACTTAATCAATGATTTGGTCACTTAATCAAATCAAATGTTAAATTACAAATTTAACTATTTCATGGAAAATATATGTACATTTTGAATTTGATACCAGCAACACGTTTCTGTTGGGACGGCGGTAACAGAATGCTGGAAAAGTTGTGTAGTGATAAAGAAAACAAAAGGATGAATGTTTCACAATTAATTAAGGTAACTGGCATCATGATTGGGTATGAAAAAGAGCATCCCAAAGAGCCAGAGCCTCTTAGAAGTAAATATGTAAGGTTATTCATCACTCTGTGTAAACCTGTGTGGACAAATTATGAAATTGTGAAGTATTTGGGGAGTTCATCATCTACAGTACATCATATCATTAAAATATTTATAGAATTCAGAGAAATCTTTGCAAACTAGAGATATAGTTGAGGTCTTTTGGACCTCAGATGGCACTGCATTAAAATCAGACCTGTTTCTGTAAAGAAAGTCGTTGTATGAGCTCAGGAAAACCTCTGATAACCATTGTCTATGAGCACAGTTTGATACTCAATTCAGAAATGCTCCTGTAACCATGCAACAGCCAAAATTGTATTTAGACATGATACAGAAATACCAGCGTCTTATCTGTGCCTGAGCTATTTCTCCGTAGAGGAAGAGTCCAGGTGCTAAAATGGCCTGTCTGCAGTCCAGACCTGTCAAATTAGGTGCATCATGGAATGAAAAGCATGATTAAAAATACCTCATACTGTTGATGAACTGAAATCCTATATCGGGCTGGAATGGACACATTTAATTCTCAAAACTCTAGCAACTGTTCCTGTTCCTGTTCCTGTTCCTGTTCTCAGTTCCTAAACATTGTATATATAGATATGTATATTTCTAAGCCCGCTGGACTCAGTCAAGACCAACAAGAGTATTTGGCAAGACCAAAAGCTATGCCCCCAATGGACCGACAGTGGTCCGGCAGCCTCTTGCTATCTGGGTTTGATCATTTTTATAGCCTATAGTTAACTTTGGCCTTGGTGTCTTGACATGTGGCCTTTGTGCCCCCCCCCCCCCCAAATGCCACACCAAATATGCCTAACTGAAGGCCAAGTGGCCTTGCCTCTACAATGGTGAAATTCCATGCTAAGCTCACCAATGGCTATACCAAACCATTTATTTAGGCAGACACAGACAACTATGTGTCCTAACACAAGGATGAGGCGATGAAATGAAGTGATGCAGACACATGCAATACACACTAAGGGTAAATGTATCTGTCAACAAGAGGATCAGCACAGCCTAGGATAGGGATGCCAGGGTGAAATTGGACAGGGGGCCAGATTTTTTTCAAATGAGACCTCAGGGGGCCGGATTACAGTTTTGGACTGAAAAGGCCAAACACTGACTCAACACATGGATAGATAGGCTATTTGAAATTATTCATGAAGGCCTACACATCAAAAAGAAATTGCATTGGCACCAAAATAGCCTCACAATGAGGCCTACAATCACATAGCCTAAAGCAGGAGACAGTTACCCTCTAAAAACTTAACATTTTACTATCCATGCAAGTAGCTTACATTTATAAATTAGAAATGCAACAAAATAGACTAGGTGCCAACAAAACACATTTTATTATAAATAACACAAGTGTAAACTGTTAATTACTTTTATTATATTTATTGAAGGCTTGCACATGAAAACACATCAATGTACAGTATAATTAGGCCAATTACAGTAGAAGAAGGCCAGGCCAAGTAGGCCTAAACGAGTCACAAAAAAAGTAAGCACCAGAATAAAGTAGTCCAACAATAGGCCATGTGATTGAATATCCAGTAGGAATTAGTAAAACAAAAAGGTTCTTGAGAAAAAAGCCAAATATGAGCTATCTAAAAACATTAAATTGGCTCAACAGATGAGGCACATTAACTTTGCCAGTCATCACCAGTCAACCCCAATCGATATTTCCACACACCCATATGGCACTAGCCTACGCAGGCTATCAGTCAAGCCCAATCGCTTTTATTCCCTCCCACCCATATCACACTGGATTATGATAAATGGGGAACCAGCATACTTTAGCTACATGTTACTTGTCAAAGCCAGAGACCTTTTAACTTTCATCAGCTTGTCCATATCGGGGGACAGTTCCTGGGCAGTGGCTATTTTCATAACATTATTTAGATGTCCGTGCGTCAGGTAATTTTATTAATAGATACATAGATTTATTAATATTCATCACGGAAAAGGCCTGCTCACATAAATATGTTGTCCCAAACATACAAAGTATTTTACCTGCAAAGGCCGTGAGCATTGGGTACGGTGGTGGCAAGGATTGATAAAATGATTTGATTGCAACAGATGCGTAGGCTAGTTATCCTTCAACGGTACGCAACACTGCAGTTCTATCAGTTCCATTTGTATTACCTCTGGTACCTCGGATGCGTCAATCGTGAATGAAGAGCGAGAAAGCGCAAAGTCCTTTTCCAGTTCAGTAAAAACCATGAATCGATTGTCAAGCGCTAGTCTACTCCGTCAGCACTACCGGCGCTGCTGCAGCTGAGGGGGGCAGCAGCAACAGACCAACTGACGGATTCCACCGAAAATTAAATAAAAATAACATTTAAAAAATAACATAAAAATAAAATAATATATTCTCTCCTTATCACCTGCGGGCCGGATGTGATGTACAGTCACATCCCTGGCATCACTGGCCTAGGAGATACTTACATTGACATGATTTAGAGCAAAGACTAAAAATAGAACACTAAATCCACTTAATTACAAGACAAGGAGACATCATTCCATTCACATTCAGGACACAGGATTATAGGAACACTCATTCAACAGGGCAAAGGTAACCAACCCACCGACATTATAGTACAAATGCTTTCATAGAACTGCTGTGGATGAAACACAATAACTCGAGGAATCACTTTGGCTCCGTCTATTTACACCCCTGGTACGAATAGCCTTGGCCACACAGCTGAGCTATTCATACCCTGTGACATAACAACAAAAAGACGTCGCTCACGTGCACAAAAAACATGGCGGACATTCATTTTTCGTCAGCAGAAATGAAGAATTCTGAAAGGTTTCGGCACTATATCTGTTCAGATTAAGTTTTAGATTGAAAAGTTGTGTCTTATTTTCATAATCTTGTTTCAGTGAACACATACAACCGTCAGTTTGTTAGTTAACAGAAATTCTGTGATTATGACGTTCAGACCTATAAACTATAAGTTTACCGGCAAACACTATTTCCTTGTGGAATCAGGTAGTACAGTGGTCACAGACAAGGGCTGGCATGCGGGAGACCGGGCTTCGATTCCTGTGTGATGCGTTTTGGCAGAGTGAGTGTGCATGTGTACCAACGTCTCTGGAGAGAAGGCGCACATTTTGAACAAGAAATTGGTTCTCAGGGCTCCAGACTAACTTGTTGCACTGGTGCGCCTAACTTTTTTTCTTAGGTGCACCAGCACAAAAGTTAGGTGCACCCAAATTTTCAACCACATCGCATTTAACACCGCAGCAGGTTCACTTTTTTCCCTTAATTATTGTCCTATATAGGTTGTCCTATGACTTATGATTTACAATTCTACAAGAAAAGTAACTTAATGAAGTGTTGGTGCTTTAAGTGCTTCACTGAGCTGAAATGTAAACTTAAAACATCTCAAGATGAATTAAATAAAAATAACAGTGAGTAAATTAACAGTGCACGTCTTTTAAGGGCTTCAAATCTCATGGCTCAATGTTTTACATACTATCCTTCATGATCTTTAGGCCTTGGCTAAACCAGCTCGCCATGCTAGCATCTTCCATAGAAATGTATTTGAGCACAATTTAAAGAGATGTTCCAAGTAGCCTGGGGGATTTTTATGTGATTTTGCAATGATGATTGCAATAATCATTTGACAGCCCCACAATGCAATTTACTTTTTAATTTTAGTATTTTTCAATTTTCAATAAGGACATCACTATGGTTAATGCAGTAACGAAATGGTAGGCCTATTATTATAGGCTATTGCAATGACTTGCCATGCTCGATCTAAATGTGTCCATTCAATTCACCGTACACAATGACCACAGTTATACATGCAGGGAATATTCGGGCTTTAAATGTAGCAACGATATTCGGTTTGCGCCAAATACCGGATTAAATTGATTGATGCCATCAGAATGAGTTTACACAACTCGCGCACAAAACGAATATTGCTGTTGAAAACCACTCCCTACATGTAACTGAGGTCAATGACGCACTCCTTTTCGGCGATATCTGTACCTCTGTCGTTCAGGAAGGCCTTGTATGCATTGTTCGCAATTTTAAGACGTCTTTTCATCTGCAATGACTCCTATAAATTTGGCGCAAGTGGCATTCCTGTACGTCGGGTTTACGTTCAAACTAACAATTATTTCGGACTGAACTTGGTGAAGGGAAGTTTCACTAGGCCTATCGTAGGCAACGATAAACTTGATCATCATCTTGGGCTCATCTGATCGGTTTGCTGCTGCCAGCCGCCGAAAGGCAGTGGGGAGAGGGGACATTTATCTCGACCTCTGTGACCACACTGTAATGCAACTACATCCACTCTGTTTATCTGACGGGTCTCTGACCTCTCTCTCTCTCTCTCTCTGCAGCACACGCATTTTCAAATTTACACACAGGCACTGGGCCACGGCTAATCAGAGGGGAGGTCCCGCCCTTCACTATCTGTGATTTGTTTAAACCACGATATTGGCCAAATATGTGTCTGTTATTGAACCAAAGGTAGAGTTTCAAAGCGGACACGTTTTCCTCTCTCGAATAGCTGATCGCACCGGTGCGACCTCCAATTTTTTTTAGTCGCACTTTTGAAAAATTAGGTCGCATATGCGACCAAATTGGTCGCACTCTGGAGCCCTGGTTCTCAAACGGAAACGTTTTGATTGCAACAATTAGCTAGTTCATGCACCAGGGTGTAAATAGCATGCAGTACTATAAACACCAGGGTAAGAATAGCATCCACTTCTAACTGTACATTGATGCAAACAGCATACCTTATTCAGAGTGTCTATTACACAGCTGAGCTATTCACACCCTGTTACGTAACAAAAAAAAAAACATGTTGCTTGTTTTTAAAAAAATATATATATATTATTACATTGTGTGATCAATATGCCAGAATAAATGCACAGGGGTGTGAATAGCATACACTGATATTTGTACCAGACGGGGTACTAATAGAACACATTGCTGTGTGCACCGGGGTACGAATAGCATACATTAATATTTGTACCAGACGGGGTACTAATAGGACACATTGCTGTGTGCACCGGGGTACGAATAGAATTCACTTCTTAGTGCACCAGGGTACGAATAGCATACACTGCAATGATCCATAAAACCTTTAGTTCAACTTGAAAGTAAAGTTATCATTCAAAGCAAAGGCTGATCAACTGGATGGCAAATCATTGAACAAACTCTTACAAAAGATGAACTGGATTATATTATGCACTAATACAGTATTAGCTTTTGCACTCATGGACGATTAGGAAATGTGCACTTTCAATCACGTGAAGTGAGTCCCTCTGCCACTGCTGCCACAGTCTGATGTGAAAATGCTGTCTTCACAGTGTGCTGGGAATTCCACTTGTTCAAAGAGAAGTCTCCTCACTGTTGGCAGGGGCCGTAGTGGAAAACCATTGCCCAAGAATCTTGAATTCACACAATTTATTCCGGAAGGCTTTGCAGAGCAAAAAGTAGATGAGGGGGTCCAGACAAACATTGGTTGTGGAGAGCCAAAGGGTCATGGTTTTAGCGGCCTTCAGTGAAGCCCAGTTGCAGTTAATCTTGTTCTCCACCTGCTCTGGGACATAAAGGATGCGTGTGATGTGGTAGGGGCCGAAGCAGACCAGGAACACCGCCAGGACGATAAACACTCGAGCTTTGATCTTTCGTTTCCCGTCCTTGTTTGTGCTCCCTGAGTTGCGGTATGACTCGATGACCCTCTTTGCGATGCATGTGTATGAGAATCCAGTGACAACTAACACGACAAAGAAGATCCCATTGCAGATTATTATAACTGCATGGTGATATTGCTTCCCCACGTCACTCTTCATGGCCATGCACAGCTCTGCACTGTTGGTTGTGTTAGGCTTCTCACTGGTGAGTGCCATGGTTGGAATGGTGGTTATGCTGAGTAGCACTACCCACACGACTGCAGAGACTACTCTGCCAAAGACGGCACTTTGGCCGAGCAGTTTCCCACCGGGCTGCACGATCTTGAAGAAACGGTCGAGGCTGATGACCCCCATCAGAACAATGCTGACATACAGGCAGAGATAGAACAGCACACTGCCAAACTGGCAGTTAAAGGCTCGGAGTGCCAGAGACGACCCAGGCAGCCTATCAGCAACCCTCAGCGGGATGATGAAGGTCATCAGAAGGTCAGCCGCCACAAGGTTCTTCAGGTAGACGATGAATGAAGATTTGGTCTTCAGCTTCCAGGAGATCCAAGCTGCCATGACGTTCAGCAGAAGAGCGGGAATGAACAGAATGAAATAGAGGCATTTAGCCACAATCTTGACGGTTTCAAGGTCGATCCCACAGTCCAGTAGTGGAGAAGGTGAAGCCATGACTCCAATGCACTGTGATTAAAGACAATATGTATCTTAAATTTGACATATTCAGAGACTTTGCAGTTAATAAATCAGCTTTAGTAGTATTACATTAGGGTAATAAATAGCATACAGTGGGCATCGCTTTCAAATGGCCACTTCAGTCGCGCATTACGAGGCGTGAAGCTGCGTGAAGCTTTAGTACCACTTTCAGCCACTGTGCGTCGTTCTGGCACTGTACATCGCTCTGTCAGTAGCCTGACTGCCGCCCCTTCTGAAAAAGCAGGAGACTAGGCTACCTTTAAACGTAATTGTTGTGATAAAAGTTTGAGAACCACTGGCTTAAAGGAGAATTCCGGTGTGATATTGACCTAAAATGTATTGAAACATGATACAGAGTGTGAACGTATGTCTCATAGCCCATCTCGACCGATTACACCCATTTACGAGGCTCAATGTATCTCCACACTTCATTGGTAGACTTCCGAGGGCCCTGACATTTAAAACGAGACATTGAGAACTTTGAAAAAGCACTGGTAGTTTACTTACAAGACGATTTATACAGACAGTATCTTCACGAAGTTTAACGTTTGCAGCCATCTTGAATTTAGTCACGAACTTCTTCCAGTAGCAGCAACTGGAATCCATGCATTTCCACTGAATTATTTTTGGAATCTGATCCCTTATCATACCTGTTCATTCTTACTCGTTGCTCGACTTATCGTGACTAAATTCAAGATGGCTGCAAACGCTAAACTTCGTGAAGATACTGTCTGTATAAATCGTCTTGTAAGTAAACTACCAGTGCTTTTTCAAAGTTCTCAATGTCTCGTTTTAAATGTCAGGGCCCTCGGAAGTCTACCAATGAAGTGTGGAGATACATTGAGCCTCGTAAATGGGTGTAAAACAGTGATTTATTTGCATGGCTAGCCCGATGCCGAAGCACCACTATTGAAAAAGCTGTTGGTAGCATCGGCTAACTAGCGCCAGATTTTGGAGTGCAGGGGACAAGCCGAGATGGGCTATGAGACATACGTTCACACTCGGTATCATGTTTCAATACACTTTAAGTCAATATCACACCGGAATTCTCCTTTAACAAGTTACCTGCAGTCCAGAACACAGAATCTGTTGCAATATTCTGATGATCGGCGATGATATCGGCAAATGTTTGTTTTCCAAAGTAAGAATTTCACTTCACCATGCACCTTCGACAATGAATAGCTCATTACACTTGTTACTGTTCAATGTAGGCCTACCTGGTATCATTACAAACATTATTCTGTGTCCTAAAACTGGCATATTTTATGGCAGGGATGTCAAAGTCAAATACATTAGAGGGCCAAAAAAACAAATTTGCTACAAGCCGAGGGCCGGACTGGTTCAATGTTTATTAAAACATATTAAAATGACTGCACGTAACCTATTGAACCAAGACGTGTACTGTATTTTATTTAATGATTAAATGAATAATGACTGTGACTGAAGTGTGGGCAAAGTTTGCACAAATGTACGATTTTTCCCATCCTCACCGACCTTGTCATAAAACTTGTTTAAATGATCATACGATGCCTCCTTGCTGCTTTGTCGTCTACATGAGCCTTTCTCAAACCTCTTTGACCTGAGGCCCAGTCAAGGCATACTTTGGGGTCATAGGGCCCACCTACATGAACCCAACCCCTCCTCCCACCCCCCATTAAATTATCATAATGATATCACAATTATTATTATTTTTATACTATATTGCTATACATGCACTTCAAAACAGTCAATGTTTAAAGTGCTAAGATTGTTCACAAAAGTTTGTGAAAACATGCACATCAGAGTACTGCTTTACTAATGTAAAATATAATTAGGCCTACAATAGTTTCATTGTTTTTGCATTGTTGCATGATGCTTGGATGAGAAATACTTCTCAAAACAACTGCAGTTATATGGGTGCCGTTGTTTTGGGATGTTTCCCTCATGCATGCAGCATCATACACTGATAGAATATTTATATGTTATTTAATTACATTTAATTTGAATGCCTGAATGTAAGGATTCAGGAGACACAATACCAGCTAGTGTGAATGGTAAATGGCGGGTCAGATCATGCGTAAATCACTGATCTGGAGATCTTTAACTATCTTTAACTAAGACTAATTAATAGCTTTTGGCTGAATTTAATACTTAATGCCAAACGGTGTTTTATATAGTCTGTGCTCTGTTTTTTATGGAAGTTGAATAATCCACGTCGTTCTATTAAATGTCGTTTGCTACCAACGTGCACACGCATGCATTGAATAAACGCTCATACCACGACTTAATTCTATGCCTCTATGTTTGATGACACCAAATTAACAAGTATTTCCTACTAATTGCAGAAATGTTTGTTTTCTTTTTCTGTCCGCGGCTCCTTGACCAATTGCGCAGCAAATTATCAGACGATGGCCCGGGAATAATTTCACTCTGCAGACCATTGTCCACATTGCGGACCGCGGCCCATAGTTTGACAAATAGTGACCTGCATGCTGCCATATTAAGGCCTTTTTACGGTGTGTTTTAGCCGGGTTTTCGCGTGGAAGGCTCTGTAGAAATCTGGCACCCTAGTCAACGAAGTTAAACTGAAAGAGCGTGCTGCTCAGACACCAGAATGAACGAGTTCACAGTGACGTTCATCAGGCAGTAGTAGCCTAATACAGTACGTTCAGTTCACGTTCAAGTTCGCTCAAAATGAACCCGTTCAGGCACAACACTGGGGAGGGGGGTAGCTGAAAGTTGACATCTGCCCTGACTGAATACTGATGAATAATGAAGCCGAGGCCCACTTGCGGCGCCGCAGTGAGTTCGTGGGCTACCGTTGCATTGCGGCGAATGGAGTATCGATGCGCAAAACAGCAGCCGGCGGCTGTGGCCTGCGGGCCGGTTCTAATACTAATCAAATATCATCCCGGGGGCCGTAGATAATTCGCCCGCGGGCCTTGACTTTGACATGTCTGTTTTATGGCATTGTGTCATGTAAGTTCGTTGCAAAATCTAGAGAAATGTGTGAGGTGGTCAGCGGGGGACAATTGAGACACACATTGGATTGTGTTATTACTTGAACATTCCACACTATCCACAGCTGTGGTAGGCCTATCAGGGGCAGGAGGATTACTGTCAGCGCAGGCTTTATATAAAATTCTTCAACAGAAGGCCTTGAATGTTGTCTTGTTTGTGGAGCGCTTTGCTTCGCTTCTGTAATCTCGGCTTCATTGAAAATGAGGGCTTCCCTCAATGACCCTCCGAGAATAAATAAAGGTTGAATGAATGAATGAATGCCCAAAATAAAGGCCTGTGGTTTGCGCAGCCTACAGTAAATAACAGACCCGCCAGAATGTGCGTTATGATGCTTTTTTACGAGCAAGATGTTTTTGGTACCCTACGCACACTGCATGTTCTTAAATAACAATGATCATCAGTAATATTCGACCATTAATTTGGGTAAATGGGCAAGCGTGACCACCTTGATTGGCTGATTGGCTGATGATTGTAACGCGGGCATGATTCCAAACACCTCCCTTACGATGATGAGTGACAGGTCTCAGAATGCGTGCGCTACACAAGGACGGAAGATGATGAATAACTGGGGCCGTAGGCTATTCACAAAGGCTTTTATCTTACTACTAGGAGTAGGCTACTCCTAAATCGCACTTAAAGATTTTAGATTGGAGTTTTCTCTTAAAAGTTATTCACAAAGCCTTTCAGACAACTCCTAAACTAGGAGTGAGTCTTCGTGGCTATGGATGACGTCATTACCCATGCACGAGCTTGACTGAAGTGACCACCTTGATTGGCTGACGATTGTAACGCGGGAATTCCAAACACCTCTCTTCCGATGATGAGTGACAGGTGACAGGTTGGAGAATGCGTGCGCTACACAAGTAGTGCGAAGGACGGAAGATGATTAATAACTGAATAAAAAGGCCTAGCCTAAATGAATAAAGAGTAAGGCTAAACAAATAGCCTAGTAGCCTAATGAAACATAGGCCTATGGATTGATGCAGTAGCCTACCTTTGCAACATTATTAAATGAATCTGTCACCATATGCCTAGGCTACGTTTGCAAAGAGGAGAACATTTTAATTTGATTCACAATGAAATGTTACATTTCATTTACATGTTAACAATGAGTAGTTTTGGTTGTTGTTGGTGGCGTTATAGCATCCCTTTTATGAATGCAAAATTGTTCCCTCGCGATTGAAAGCTCCTGTTGCGCATAGGCTACGCATTTCAAAACATCGCAACGTAAAATGCCACAAAAAAGCTGTTTATGAATAGGTCTTAGTAAGTTAGGAGTCCTCTCGACTTAAGCTGTCCCAGACTTAGGTGCTACTTTTAGGTCTAAAATGCTTCGTGAATTACTTTTTGTGAAAAAATTAGGAGTCCTAAAGTTAGGAGTGAAACGCACATTATTTTTAGGGGTTGCTCCTAAATTCGCCAGTTAGGAGCTACTTTTAGCCTTAAAATTCTTTGTGAATACGGCCCTGAATAAAAAGGCCTAACCTAAATGAATCAAGGCAAAACAGCCTAGTAGCCTAATGAAACATACGGATTGATGTAGTATCTTTGTAACATTATTAAATTATTCTGTTACTATGCCTACGTTTGCAAAAGAGAACATTTTAATTTGATTCACAATAATGTTACATTTAATTTACATGTTGACAATGATTAGCCTAGTTTTGGTTGTTGTTGGCGGCGTTATTATTGCATGTTAGTTATGCCTACAATGCAAAATTTCTTCCTCACGATTGGAAGCTCCTGTAGCTGCATAGGATTTCAAAACACGGCAAAATGCCGCAGGTTTGTGAATAGGTCTGTGAGTAAGGAGTCCTCTTGACTTCTTTTAAGCTGTCAGAGGTGGGAAGGTGTGATTTGTTGGGGGCAGGGCCGGATTAACTGGGCACAAATGTCTGATGGCCCCCCTTCCCCCCAGCCAACGTGAATCGGGTGGTTAGTTAATAGGCCTATCGTGAAGATTTGTCCTGCCATCTAAGGCACAAACGCATCTGTGAGGCCAAGCCTCACCAAGTAGCTTGTTTGTTTACAACTAACATTCCATTTAATTAAACTGCTTTATAGGCTATGCTGAAATAGTTTTCAACATTTTGAATATTAGTGTCGGGTGAATTGAAATGTTCTCAAAGTAGCCTTATGGCTGAAAGCTGCTTGGGATCCCCCCCGTCAAGCAATATAACCATACAAACGCGCTTCCTGCACTCATTGTTTCAAAAGGAGTAATTTGGGCTTTGTCAGAACTGAAGAGCTGTGGACGGCACGGCACGGTATGCCCAATGAAAATAAATTAACGCAACGCAACACAACACAGACCCCGCTTCTCTCGCGTCAATCACTGACAGTAGCCTAGAATAAATGCATGGGGAAAAACACTTCCTCATGACAAAGACATCGTAAAACACTGAAAGTTAATATTTTGTCACTAGCAACATACATCTGTCCTTTGTTAAATGTATTATGTTCCAAGTAGCCTATGTGTAATTCTGCTTCAACAATTGGCAGGGGAGGGTCATGTCTTTTTTAACAATTCTGTCGGAGGGTCATTGAACAATTTCTAGCAGGCAAGAGAGGGTCATGCAACTTGCAACTGAAGCACTCAAAATTTCTCCGGTGGCCCCTTCAATAAATAACATACAGTCCCTAGATTGCTGCTGGGCTATATGTCTTGGTTCATGTCTGTTAACAACTCATTGCCGTCAAACGCATAGCCTATCTCGCGGTTGCATCCATTACAAACAAACATGCAATGTGAACGTCTGGGATTGGGGAGAGCACTAAATGCTCTACTGAATAAGCACGAAGTCAAACCTTTAAATGAAAAACACTCTTTAATAATAAAAAATAAATAAATAAACCGCCAATGAAGTAAACTTGTGACCATCAAAAATCGTTTATCGCTTGTAACTCCGTGATAACAGGACGTAACAGGAAGGCATTTGGCTGAGCAACAGAGGTTAATACTCTATATTTTGTCCAAATGATGTCTGTCTATCATCGTTGCACTCGGAGAAAACCAGAATGTTTAATTTGTCCTGCGTCTCTACGGCTGCAAACGGGATTCACTCGCCGTTAACCAAATATTTCTTTATTAGGGCAGGGCAGGCATATTTCTGGCTATTAAATTATTTCTAAACCAGTCTGCTAAAGTCTGTAGTGAAGTCTGTGTAGGGTTTTCCAGGCTCCATTTCTTTTTACGAGACACCCTGCTCACTTGAGCCATCTACCGGTTGTTTGGGTTGTTGCAGCGTCTCACTGGAAAAATACAAATTAAAGCCGCGTGATACCGCGTGATCCCACGCGCGGACCGCGAGTGAAGCTGGCCAAGTCGAACCACTGCCCACTGTACTGTACATTCATTTACAGATTCTCTTGTCAGGCTCAACCCACTACAGCACTAGCCTCTATACTGCTGTCATTTTTTATTATTGCAAATAGCTAAATCTTGTTTGCTTCATATAAAACAATACATTTCTAATGCTGAGATTAATCTTTTCTGTTTCTGCCTTGGTGAGCAACACAGGTCACTGTGCATGATCCATGTATGCACATTAACTAACCCATAGCCCTGCAACTTTTGAAAGAAATCCGGAAAGAAAACTTTTGAAAGAAATCCGGAACTTTTGAAAGAAATAAGGAAGGGTGTGTGTGACTACAAGAGATGTAATCTATATCTCATATTTGGGCAGTAGAATGATTATATTTGACACATAATATATAATGACCACACTTATAGAGATAAAAGTAATACAATAGTCAAAATAACACCGGTAACACTTTAGAACAGGGGTCTCAAACTCCGGCCCCGGACCAATTCCGGCCCGCGCCCGGCCCAATTCGGCCCGCGACCTAATGTCAAAATAATATGTAATTTGGCCCTTGAGGGTATTTTTAATCAGGGCTTGAAAACAAAATAATTTTTCCGTAATAATTTCCGTTCCGAACGGTTCAGGTAGGCCTATGTTTAACGTTTTCGTTCTTGCATGCGTTCCGCCACCAACATATCGGTCCTGAACCGGTTCGGAACGCAAAATATCGTTCGTTCTTAAAGTTCCGGCAGTGTTTGGCGGGCCTATCAAGTCTATTTTTGTGGACTTTACCTTAGAATAGACGTACTCATTATTTCCCCTTGATTTAGCCTATACCGTAGTTATGCCCAAAAATAATAAATCACAGGCGGCATCCAAAAACATTCAGATGGGCTATCCATCCCATAGCCTACAGACTTACTGTAGGCCTAACCTATGCCTATAAATAATTTCTTATCAAAAATATTTCTGGATACGTGCTAAACTCCTTACCTGGTTGTAGCCTAAGTTTCATCCATATGGAGATCTTCAAAGGCTTGCGCTATAATTCCAACCCTGTTTATAAACGAACCTGTCTGTTGCTGACAAGGCCTATCTCAAATTTCCCGTTTAACTCTTCTACATAGAATAGGCTATAATTGCGCAAACATTTCAAATCCCGACTTTAAAACGACAAGGCGTGGACAGGCAAAATAGGCTATTACGCATAGGCTACAAACAATTTCCAAATGAGTTTCAGTAGCCTACGCTACGAGCTGGCCTAAGATCCGAAGTGGCAGACGGATAGGTTACATTACAACAGCAAGACAAAATATACACATTTGGACCAAAGGTCCCGTTTTTTTTTTTTTCAAACTGCAGAAATCAAATTATTAGGCTGTTATATAGAGAACGAAAAAAAACGTTATTAACCGGTTTTGTGGATTTCAGAATAACGTTTCTGTTCCGGAACAGTTGAAGACCATTTTGTTTTCGTTTCCGTTTCCGCTCCTCGTAAAATTCCGTAAAATTCCGTTCGTTTTCGGTTTTCGTTTTCGTTCCTTGAACCGTTTCGGAGCCCTGTTTTTAATTGCTACCAAACTTTTCTTTGGTAGGCTATGTTATTCACCTATTCTGATTCTGAAGGTGAATATCTGTCTTTTGGAGATTATGATGGATTATTGACAGTGATAGTCACGGTGCGTCTGTGAATGGAGGTGTGTCTTTGCGTGTATATGACGGTGTCCACCATACCATGCTTATTTTGACCCTCTGCTCAATAAAGCTGGAGGTGGCAGTGGTAATCGTGATGATAGTGTCTGTAATGGACATGGTACAGACAGCAGGTGTAGTAAAAATAGGGCTCTGAAGAACTACAAAGTCACCCACGATAGGAACTGATTTGACCAGGGTACATTATTGTAGGCCTATAATAACGGTTTGTGGTTATAGGCTAGTAATAGTTTACTATTGTTGGTTTACATCTTAGGCCTACTGTTTTCCTGTTCATTTGTTACATGGGTAATATGACAAAAAAGAAAGTAAACCTGCTCAAATATGTTCAACATCCAGTAGCCTATTTACTGTGCATAATTTGAGGTGCTTGCTATCCAGTGGCGAATTAGATGGGTACATTTACCCCTTTCAGAAACTTTTGTTTATATAGATTTTTATATTTACAGTAGGACTTTATCTCTGACCACTTTCAAACCTTTTGAAATTTTGATGTCAAAATCCAATGGTGTTGTTTTCTTAACCCTGGCGCCTAAAGTTTGCCATGCAGGTTTAAATAAGTTATGAGAGGAAAATATTTTTATTTGGTGTGAAATACACACATACCTGTTTTTATGCCTTTTGTTCATTTTATAATTTGTATTAATATTTATTTTATCGTTATTTTATTTATAAGCTAAGGTTGCTAGCACAGGTGTCTAAAAAGAGATAAAAACACTTGCACTTTCTGTTTGCAGTTTTGTGTGGTATTTGAAAAAAAAAAACATTGCATTTTCAGAAATAGCCGGCCCTCCAATCTAGGCCTGTCAAACTCGATTCCTTTTAAGGATCCGGGTTATTCTGAGTCACTCACTAAACTGATCCGGGTTGAACGAGTCACTTGAGTCACTTGAGTCAGTATTGCTAAATCGCAAAGACATTCAGTCCTACGTTCAAGCAGTGCAGTGGGGTGCTTCATTTCGTTAAGTGCCTTCTCATGTTGGATGTGGATCCTCCATGATTTGAAACCAGGTTTTTGCAGCACTTGCATTTAGCCTTTAGAGTTTTGCTCTCCTGGTCAAAGTGCATCCACACATTGTTCATCTTTTTGGTGCTCATGTTCAGAAACTTTGATCTTATTGACAGAGAGGGTAGCCTATATTATAATAATGAATTATTTGTTGTTGTTTTGTTAACAATATAAAAGTTTGCCTAGGTCTAATGCTACTCTGCTACAATGTTTATTACCACTACTACTAATAGTAGGCTACTAGGAATCTATTCTAATAAGTATTATAGGCTGCTAATACTAGGCAACTAATATTACTATTAATCATGGCTATACTGTTAGGTAGCCTAATATAATATAATATAATATAATATAATATAATATAATATAATATAAAATAGCCTAATATAATAGCATCAAAACCTCCACCCACTCACGGGAAAGAAAGCAGTTTGAGCCAGACTGTTTATTTATTGTCTTAACCTAGCCTAAGCAATTGACTTTCAATGTAGACATAGATACAGGAATGTAGAAATGCCCTGCAGTGAATAAATTATTATTATTGTTATTATTATTATTATTATTATTATTAGGCTACTACTACTACTACTATTCTCATTAGGCCTATTATTATTATCACCTTGACACGAGTAGAAACTAGGCTACTCGCTCGTCTACAGATCCACTCATGTAGCCGGCTGATTCGACTGACTCGCACTCATAACAACATAACGTAACCGGTCTGCCCGGCTGATCCAAATGACCCAGGTAGGCTAGCCTACTCAAGCAACTCCATACAGAGCTTGCAATGTTTCGGACTGTCTTCGCGACCTAATTGCATTTTAAAGTAGGCTATGCGTGCAGAATATATGTTATTTCAGAAGTGAAAGCGTGGCTTTTGTTGTGGATTTTCTTTTAACCTTGACGAGGAGTTACTCGCTCCTCTAAAGATCCACTCATGACAACGTAGCCGGCTGATTCGGCTGACTCGCACTCATAACAACGTAACCGGCCCGCCCAGCTGATTCGACTGACCCGGGTAGATACTCAAGCAGCTCCATGAGCGTGCAGTTCGGATTGTCTGCACGACCTAATTGCATTTTAATATGCTACATCTATACACCAAATCTAATTATGTCTAGGCTACATGCAGAACATTGAATGTTATTTCAGAAGTGAAAGAATGGCTTTTGTTGTGGAATTGCTTTTCACCTCGAGGAGGAGCTACTCGCTCTCGCAGATCCACTCATGACAACGTAGCCGGCTGATTCAACTGACTCGTACTCAACGTAGCCTAACCGGCCGGCTGATCCGACTAACCCGGATTGCTACTCAGCCGCTCTAATCTGAGTCCCATGGTCTGCGAGTCTGCAATGTTTCCGGCTCTGCGGGAAGTTAACCAGTTATCTCGGACTGCCTGCTCACTCAGTCGCTTGAGTTGATTTGTGGAGTTGTGGTTGCCTACGAAATTGTTACATTTTTGGCAGCTACGATGGCTAGGGCTAGGAGGCTAGCTAATGTTGCAAGAGGTTTGTGTGTGGCGCTGTTTATCGTTTTAGATTGAATTGTAGTAGGACTCAACTGATCCGAGTTAATGATACTAGAGACTCGCGACTCATGGGTTAATTTAAAGACACGGGTGAAAGATCCGAGTGAGTCACGACTCAAACACCTTTACTCCAATCAGATGACGTTGGCAAAAGTGGCCCCCAGCTCATTTGAGTTTGAGACCCCTGCTTTAGAATAACATGTGCTTATTAGGTATTAACAGTGCATAATAAGCAGTAAACAATTCATTACTAACAGTTAGTTAACTGTTGTTATCCTTTAATAACTGTTAACATGCAGCTTGTAAGTGTTAATAAGCAGCCTTTTAAGTTACTTACAAGCATATTTGTTAACAGTTGTAAGTGTTAACAAGCAGTTTGTTAATGCTTGTTAAAATAATAACATGTGCTTGTTAAGCACATGTTATTCTAAAGCGTTCCTTTAAAAAAATCCAGATATTAAAAATCTGGAGCATGTGTCGAAAGGTACTCTTGAGTAAAATACATCAGAAAATCCACAAGTAAGTAACTACCCGTACAAGATAATTATTTATTTTTATCTTATTTAGTGAACATGAAAGACATCTGGTAATTTCAGACTTGTTCATTCTCAGTAGATGATATACAACTGTGGGTTTATCAAAGCACATTATACTCATAGATGTGATGAAAATATTCTCTCACATACATGACATGCACACAAACCATTTATGACTAAAAAGCTCAAAACCACAAAGTAGTCTGGGTGTACCCCATTATAACTTATTATTAAAGTGCAACATTGTCCTTTTATACAACATTTCAGTTAAGCAGAAAAACTGATTAATAGCCTTACCGTGTGATGTTTGCATGTCCTAAGCAGACTTTCAGACTGGCAAGACTTCTGCAAAATGTTGTCGTAAGCTGTGCATGTGAGAATTGCATGACAGCAAGGAAGTGACAGATACGGTGGTTTAGTGGGAAGTGCTTCAGAGAATAAGTGAGTGCTCTCAAACTTCAGAAACAAACACAAAGCAAACAAACAAACAAATGACCCCGTCACAGATATCTGCATAATTTGGACTAATATAATAGTCTGTGTTGGTCTCTGGTTATGTGGATTTTAATGGGCACTATAATAGTCTGTGTTGGTCTCTGGTTATGTGGATTTTAATGGGCACTATAATAGTCCCTGATGATCTCTATAGTGTTATTAATGGTCAAGGCATGAACAAGTCAAGGCATGAGCAAGGCACCTAACCCCTCACTGCTCCCCAAGTGCCGCTGTAGCAGGCAGCTCACTGCTCCGGGTTAGTGTGTGCTTCACCTCACTGTGTGTTCACTGTGTGCTCTGTGTGTTCACTAATTCACGGATGTGATAAATGCAGAGCCAAATTCCTTGTATACGCAAGTATACTTGGCCTATAAACCTGTTTTACATTTACAGTACATCACATCACAGGCAGATTACGATCTCTGTAAGGTCATTCTCTTGGTTTACATTTCTGCTGTGGGTGAAGAAGCCAGCGTCTTTTGGCAGAGGTGAAATGTGACATGGCTGGAAAGTTTACACTGCAACAAAATTCTCAACCTAGATGTCTTGAATGTGTCCTCTTCACTTCATTGGTTCAGTTCTACTTTCAGCAACAGTGGTTTGTGCCAGTCTCGTGTCTGCAAACCTAACCACAGAAAGAGTTCCTTCACACAGCGCAAGCCAAGGCATTTTTTTTTGTTTTGTTTTTTCAAAAATGAGTTGTGACTGACAGATCCAGAGCGCCCTTCCTTTCCCGTGCAGGATTAGGTGTATGAGTAGAAGCTGAGAAATAGAAGTGAGGCAGGGGAAGTGGTTGAGCACTGGTGGTTGAGCATCTTACATGCCCACATCCAAGGCTGAAGTGCCTTTCAACAAGTGCTTCACCTCACTGTGTGCTCTGTGTGTATCACAACACGGATGGGATAAATGCAAAGACAGAGAAGTATACTTGGCCTATAAACCCGATTTACATTTTTACATTTACATGATGAGGTCTGACCAAAAGACCATTTTAATGTGATCATGACGAGAGCAGACATGTTGTGCAAGAGCAGGCCTGTTGTTATGCAAGCATGCTGTGTTCCATGTTTTACATAGAACCTGACCTGCAGCCGATGTAATATTTTAAATGCAAATAGCAAATATGCAAACGTTTCCATAGAAATGCAACGGTGTCCTGTATATCAGGTTCTCTTGGCTTTCAGACGGACATTGATACACTTTGGCTTCATGTGCCTGTTGTTTGGTCTACTGTAGATACAATGAATGCATCTGAATACATAGACTTCTCATCAGCAAAAGAGGACTGCGGCATCAATAAGGATGTGGTTGACAAGATGTTGCCAGTCCTCTTCTTCCTGATCTTCGTCCCGGCTCTGGTGCTGAACGTCACAGTGATGTGGATCCTGCTGCAGCTCAGAACCAAGTCCACCTTCATGGTGTACCTGAAGAACCTGGTGACGGCCGACCTGCTCATGACGCTGGTGCTGCCGGCGAGGGTGGCGAGCAAGCTGCCCGGTGCGTCTCTGGGGCTGCGGGCGTTCACCTGCCGCTTCGCCAGCGTCCTCTTCTACCACTCCATGTGCATCAGCATCGTGCTGATGGGATTCATCCGCCTGGACCGCTTCATTAAGGTCGTCCGGCCCGAGGTCTGTGGCAGCTGGCTGGGCCAGAGCCTTCTCTTTGGCAGGGCCGTCTCCGCTGCCACCTGGGTGACCATGCTGACCGCAGCCACCCAGCCCACAATAATACTGACCAGCAGGGCACCGTCAAACATGGACATGAAAACAGAGGTAGGGAGGGACTTCCACAAGGCGCTGGTTTTGGTGTTGAACTGTCAGTTTTGGGTCGTGCTGGTTTTGATCGGGTTCTGCTACACATGCATAGCCCGGACGGTGGTCCGGTCGTACCGCAGCTCTGGGAGCACGAACGAGGAAGTGAAACGCAAGACCGAAGCGAAGGTGTTTATTGCGCTCTCTCTTCTCCTCTCTTCTCTTCTCCCCTCTCCTCCTCTCTTCTCCCCTCCTCTCTTCTCCTCTCTTCTCTTCTCCCCTCTCCTCTCCCTCCCCTCCTCTCTTCTCCTCTCTTCTCCCCTCCTCTCTTCTCCTCTCTTCTCCCCTCCTCTCTTCTCCTCTCTTCTCCCCTCCTCTCCTCTCCTCTCCCTCCCCTCCCCTCCTCTCTTCTCCTCTCTTCTCCGCTCCCTCCCCTCCTCTCCCCTCCTCTCTTCTCCCCTCTCCTCCTCTCCTCTCCTCTCTTCTCCCCTCCCCTCCTCTCTTCTCCTCTCTTCTCTTCTCCCCTCTCCTCTCCCTCCCCTCCTCTCTTCTCCTCTCTTCTCCCCTCCTCTCCTCTCCTCTCCCTCCCCTCCTCTCTTCTCCTCTCTTCTCCCCTCCTCTCCTCTCCTCTCCCTCCCCTCTTCTCCCCTCCTCTCCTCTCCTCTCCCCTCCTCTCTTCTCCTCTCTTCTCCCCTCCTCTCTTCTCCTCTCTTCTCCCCTCCTCTCTTCTCCCTCCCCTCCTCTCCCCTCCTCTCCTCTCTTCTCCCCTCCTCTCTTCTCCCCTCCTCTCCTCTCCTCTCTTCTCCTTTCTTCTCCCCTCCTCTCTTCTCCTCTCTTCTCCCCTCCTCTCTTCTCCTCTCTTCTCCCCTCCTCTCCTCTCCGCTCCCTCCCGCAAGACCAAAGCGAAGGTGTTTATTGTGCTGGGGGTCTTCCTGGTCTGTTTCGTCCCGTACCACATTGCACAAAAGCACAGTTGCAAGACGAAGGTGTTTATTGTGCTGGGGGTCTTCCTGGTCTGTTTCGTCCCGTACCACATTGCACAAAAGCACAGTTGCAAGAGGGAATCACTGAAGGTGGCCAAGGACTTTACCCTCTGGCTCGCGGCCACTCAGATCTGCCTGGACCCACTCATCCATTTCTTCCTGTGCAGAAGCTTCCGAGAGAAGCTGTCCAACCTCGGAATACTCAGGAGGTTCTCAACCAGTGCCTCAGGGACCAATGAAGACTCGACCAACGAATGAAGAGGGGCAGAAGCAGATTGAGCTTTCATACATTGTATATTGACTAATACTGATATACTTATATAATATATACTTATATATGATGCTGAGTAGTCTTTTCTTTAGTATAAAGTTTCTTTACTTTATATTTAGTAAAGAATATATCATGGAATACAAAACTTGCATCTTTTCTTTGTATATCATTGTATTCATCATCTTTTAATATTGCCAATGGACTATCAAAGCTTCACCTAATTAGATGTTTAGAGCAGAAAATAATGTTTCTATGCACCGGCTGGCTATTGAAAATATGCCAATATATTAATACAACATATTTACATTTTAATTTATTATGTATTATGTTTTTTTCCCCCGTTATGTTTCTCCATTCATGTGAGGAGGTGACTTCCCCCTCCTCACGTGCTACGCTGGGAACTCTTTATCGAGTAGCGTGTGTTTGATACTTTCCGCGGCAGATTTGATTTTCTGCCTGCGCGGGGAGGAGAGAGAGAGACTCGGTTCACAAGCACACACACACACACACACATACACAAATCTCACCGGAATGTTTATGGACATTGTTGTGATTATGGACGGTGATTGAATGACTGTGGGATTGGGGAAAGACAACGGGGAAGTGTTTGAACTTTGGGGGGAGGAGTCGGGAAATGTTTGTTGCGCTAACGCCATTAGGGAAGCGGTGCGCTTTTGGCGTTTCCAAACACAGAGCCCGCGATAGCTAAACACAGAACCCGCGATAGCTAAACACATTCACTAATCATTTCCCCCCCGTCATACTTTGCAACAAAACACCATCGCCAACATGTAGTGTAGGTACCCACTACCATGTTTTATTTACACACATGTAGTGTAGGTACCCACTACCATGTTTTATTTACACACATGTTTCGCCAGTATTTCCCTCACCTAGTTTCAAACACAAACCTCAAAGCACTCACCCATTTCTCAGCCCCAGCCTCTCCATAGCAATTTTTCTACCTGTATTTTTCTACCTGCCGTCGGAAGCACGGTCACAAGCATTCTACTCGGGTAGGGGGGTCAGATCTATTTTGGTTTATTATGAATGTTTATTTTTCCTTTTGGGATTATGTGATGATATTATGTGGGTGAGGGAACATTGTTATTATGTTTACTTTGATTTCTTTATTGTTATGGCCATTGTAAATACTTTATTTGGGGGGATGATTACTGTTTTGTTAAATGGTATGGGCCGGTCGTTTCTGATTGGTCCAAGCTTAGGGTAACAGGTAGGGTTATATGGTGGTACCTCAGTCTGGGTAGGGAGAGCGACAGGAGAGGAGCTATGTGCTGCGATGCTGTACTGCTGTAAGTGCCTGCTATTCTTTGCCAATGCCGTTTTTGTATTCTTGTATTTTTGTTTGCTTTGCAAGACGATGCTCAGCCGTATGCACCGGGGCTAGTAGCTAGCATTAATAGCGTCTATTATTCTTTTTGACTTTTTTTTTGGACAGTTATTACATTTTTTCTTATTTTGGTTAGTTTGTTGGCATTTGGCACTATTGAATAATTTTGGAATTGCACTATTTTTGAAATAAAAACCAAGAACTATTTTTGGACACGGTTGCCCCCTTGCCTCTTTCACCCTCAACTGTCCAGTCTGGCCTCACCCGCACACGGGGTACCGCTCGCCCCCTTACAATTCAAAAGAGAAAAGTAATGTATTGTTATGTAATAAAAATCTAATAAGGACCATTCTGGGCTTCTCGTCCTTGAAGAAGTTCGATGGTATGCAGACTCATACAGTGGCCATGTGCCCACTCAGACTTGAGTTAAGTTTTAAAGTGATACCTAGATAGATAGATAGATAGATAGATAGATACTATATTGATCCCCAAGGGGAAATTCAAGACCTAAAGTCTTTGAAAATTACAAATTTAAGATAATGGCATTATTATTTTTTTCTCCCCAGCCTAATTGTGCCCACCAAAACGGGTTAGTTTGCGTGACAGCCCCGGACTCCTAGGTAGTTCTGCTGAACAGGAAGAGAAGAGAGGAGGGCTGTGGTCAGATGACAGTGCAGATAAACAAACAGAGCATATCCTCTTGTTTATCATGCTGAGGAAAGAGGGGGAGATGACTCATCAGAGGTTAGAGTACAGCGCTAAAGAACAAGCCTTTTCATATACTTCAGTATGCAGTATTAAAAAAAGTGAGGCTTTGAAGATGAAGCCTTTCATGTACTTTAGACAGTATGCCGTGTTAAGAGTGATGCTTTGAAGATGAAGCCTTTTCATACTTCAGACAGTATGCAGTGTTAAGAGTGAGGCTTTGAAGATGAAGCCTTTTCATGTACTTTAGACAGTATGCAGTATTAAAGGGGCACTATGCAGTTTTTTTAGCTTAATTTACCCTAACTTAACAGCTTTGGTCATTGGGATGGTTATATGACTGTGGGTTTCCCCCTAGTGTCTGTCTGTGAGCAGAAAAAACAGCCTTGCAACTTTGGTCCGGCGAGCCGCCAGAGTCAGAAAGCCTCAGGTCTCACGAAGTAACAAGTTGCTCTACGCAATACACATCCCTAGCCACTCTCACTTTCAAACTCTCAGTTTGATATTCAGATGATGTAGGAGACCAGAAGCTGAGCGTGCACCAATTGTGAACCTTTTTGCTGAGTGGGTTTTGGTTGTGTGTCTGTTTTTGTTTGTTTGTTTGTCAGGAATACAAGTTAGAGACTGGACCCAAGGGCAGATGCTGCTCACAGATTTATTTGCAGAACCAGAGTGACCAAATGGGCCACAGAAAGTCACAGGTAATAAAACAAGGCAGTCCAAGACAGTTCACTGATCCGGCATTGCCACCAAAAAAACAGTCACAAGGTTCAAAATTTCAAGAACAGACTTGCAGAGTCAGAATCAAAAACAGGCAAGCAATCAGCAAAACGTACAAACTAGGAAGTGCCACAGCTGGCAAAGGTCAGAGGGCAATGAAGACAAACACACTGCATGAACAATCTGATAATGGGTGAAGCCTAAACATCTATTTGCAATGGGTGGAGCCCAGCATACATCTATTGGACAATTCGCCTTATTCACCCGGCGGCCATTACGAGGCTGAGGGGTACACTTGCCATTACACCTCAGTCCAGCAGATGGTGGTGGTAATGCACTCCGTTTGCAAACTGCTAAAAACAACTCACTGAAGAAGAAGAACAGGCCAGTGAACCCTTCTTATTTTTTGGTGAGCTTTTTTTTGGCAGTTTGCAAACTGAGTGCATTACCACCACCATCTGCTGGACGGCCGCCAGGTGAATAAGGCGAATCCCAAACATCTATTTGCAATGGGTGGATCCCAAACATCTATTTGCAATGGGTGGATCCCAAACATCTACCGGTATTTGCGTGCAGCCTCTCTCCTCGGTCCTCAATGCAACTAGGACACTATTCCTACGTTCTGGGAGTGAGGTCACACCCATAGACTGGTCAGTGTTCATTTTGGCGGCTATTTTAGTCTTAGTCTTAGTCTTTAGACGAAAATGCTTATTAGATTAAGTCACATTTTAGTCATTGTTTTCCTTCGTAGTTTTAGTCTAGTTTTAGTCGATGAAAAGTCCTTACAGTTTAGTCAACTTTTAGTCATTACATTTAGTCAAAATGTTTTCTCTTTTTAAACTAATTCAATTAGGCTAATACAGGTATCGGAAATTGAAATGAAGGTGACCGGTTGTATAAAGTGTTAAAATTCGTAAAGCAACATTCAGGGTCAGAGTGTGGCCACTTTTCAGACCCAAGACCAGCCCACTTTTTCCATGGTGGTGGAAATTGGATAAATTAAGCAACAGTTCAGTTCTTACTATCCTGTAGTTTTTATTAGTACAGTACCATGGTTCAACAAATGTGTAAAGGTTATATAATAATTTACTTAAACTGAGAAGTTAACAAAAAATATTCCACTATTCCACAAGGATAGGTTGATAAGTTAACAAAAACAGAAATAAATAAAGCATTTGAAATGTATTCCACTCTTCCACAGGCATATTGAACTAATGCTTACATGTTTTTCAGCGTGAGTAGGCTATCATATTGGTGTTTGGTGATGTAGGCTACTCCTTTACCACACTCACTTCTGAGCAAACAAGGCATATAGGTTGGATCATGTAGATTACTGCTGTCATATACTGATCTTTCTTACATTAAATAATTTTAATTCATATTATTTGCTCTTTTGTCCTCTCTACTTGTCCCTCATTGCCTCCTCGCTAATTTCGGGCTCATCATCATCAGGGACTGGCTGATCTACTGCTCAGAGGCTACAATTTTTACTGCATAGCCACACAGATCAAGCTTGGGTTTTGTTATCAATATTTGCATAATATTCACAAAGACTATGAATCGCAATGTTGGATGACACAAAAAGGTTAATATTTTAATTCATTTAATAATTTGCTTGCGAATAGGTCGACAACGCTAATGTCCAATGTGTTTCCCAAACTTTTTTTCTGGGGACCCACTTTTTAAAAATGACAGACCATCACAACCCATTTCACTTCAGATCTATGCAACCACCAATATTGTTTGAGGCCACAGGTTCTCAAACTTTTCTATGCCCCCCCCCAACCATTCTACAGTGCCATATCTAGATACGTAATAGGTCTGGCCCACTACTATTACAGGGATTGGTGACGCACTGACTCGGTTTCCCACAACTCTGCAATCTCAATTACACATGAAACAATGTTAAATATTTTCAAATCTTTCTTTCTTGCCGTGCGCTGTCACATTCTCCACTGCATAAAAGACATAGGCTAAATTAATTTGCGTTGTGAATGCTAAGCTTAATCAGGCCATAGGCTAAATAAAAATCGCTAGTCGGATGCAAAGCAGAATATAGAAAGAAATGGGCACCAAGGCCACAGTGGCCTGTGAACCTCCGATTTTCAAAGGGACATCACGGCCAACGCAAGGGGCAACGACGTGGCCGCCGTAAAATTCCCACCCTGCTTGTAACACAGTTAAGGAATGACCAATGTTAACAAACTAACTGGCTAGATCACCATAGAAAGCTAACATGCACATTAGCTAAAAACCAGGGCTCTCAAGTTTTTAAGTTTGCAAGGAGTGAGACTTTGTTTCTCAGGGGGAGGGGGCGTGGCATTGTGACATTGGCACAGTGCCACGCCCCCTCCCCCCTGATCGAAGTACATGAAAGTCCTACGTCTGCTTGAACTACTCGAGGTGCCACGCCCCCTCCCCCCCGATCAACAGACTCACCCTCCCCATGTCCCATCGACCCAGCTTCATGAGAGATCACAAATTACATTATTTCAAACACACTGTTTTATTTATTCTAGAACCCTATAGTAAATAATAATAAATAATAATAACATAAATTATAATAATTTCACCCAAATGGGCCCTTTGAACAGCAGTGGCTCATTCTGCTCTAAACAAACAGAAAACAACCAAATGAGAAAAAGCACATTTAGCCCCAAAATGGTCTCTTGAACAGTGGTGGTTCTGTCCGTATGTGTGTGTGTGTGTGTGTTTATGAGTGATGTTGTGTGTTGTAAGTGTTTGTGGCAGATTTTGATGCCTTGATGACTGATACTGGGGGCTCCCATTTAAAGCACTGTGGTTCAATGTCAGCCATTTTCACAGTCATGAGGCCATCCTTAAAAATATTCTTGTTTGCAGTAACAGCCAAAAAAATAAAAAAAAATTGGTCGGTAGGTAAGTCAATATATTTTTTTTTTCAAGATTCAAAGTAAAAACATTACAATTTTGGTCATGGTGATTACGTAGGTATGAATTTAAACAAATGTGCATATTGTGACGTAACTGACTGGGTCCTCAACCCGTGCCTTCAGGCGCATCACTGCAAACCTCAATCTGATGCAGGTTATGTAGACCAGCCTTTCTCAAACTTCTTTGACCTGAGGCCCAGTCATGGCAGACTTTGGGGTCATAAGTGTAGCAGAAGGGAATGTGGTTCCTGTCTGTAATGGCCACGTCAACTAGCAGGTAATTGGTCAGCCAATCACTTTGGTGCGACTTGTCCATATATACTCAGTGACTGTCTTTTTTCTGTTACGTCCGACTGGCTGGTTGTTGCTCACCCAATTTCCGCTATTCACACAGGTAACAGCGTTTTGGCGTTTCCTCTTGAGGCTCTGCTTTTGTTTGACTTGGTAGCTGTTTAGTTATACTAGTGCCTTTTTGTGTATACAGCGTCCTTGTGGATCCTTCCCCATCTCTGTAGCTGGCGTCGTTTCGCAGCTGGTATGTTTACACTTTTCTTCGCGACACAAGTACATTGTGTCGCATATAGTAAATGTTTGTTTGCATTTTAGGTAGTTGCTGCTACTTTCACCCTAGTGCTTTTGCCCTCTGCAGTGCAAACTTGCTGGTACGTAGCCCCTTTCGAGTGTTAGCCAGTCTTTCCTTTTAAAATATACATTGACATTCAGTTTTATTTCGTATTGCAGAAACTGCGGGTAGTTAACAGCGGGATGGGGAACTGCTGCCGTGCTGCTGTGTAACCGCTGCTGCTTTGTCTTCACGACGTCGGACCCTTTCTGCCTCCAGTGTTACGGCCTTCTACACAAAGTGCTGCAATCTGCCCTTGTAGTTTTGTTTCATTGTAGCGGCGCATAGACAAGCGGTCGTAACGCCGCAGCTTACACCTAGCGGGCTAGCTGTCCGTCACTCTTCCTATGTGCGTGTTATTGTGTGACCATCATTGTGTTGTCTCGACTTCATGTTGTCTTATGTCACCCACTCCATTCTGTGTGTTTAGTTAAGGTGCCTAGCCATCTCACCTCCCCAACTCTGATTTATGTTTGATTTTGTAATTTGTTTCTAACGTCCTATTTCTTTTGTTGTTTTGATTTGCCATTGGCAGGAGGCCCATTCACTTGTGCTGTTGATAACCAGTGTCTTAGCATTTGTTTTGTTGTTCACTTCTTTATTTTGTATATTTGTTTTGTGTTCCACTGGCAGGAGGCCGTTTCCCCTGTGCTGCAGATAACCAGTGTCTCAACCTCTGTTACTTTGTAACTCCTTTCTGGTTTGCGGTTATTCCAATTTCATTCATCATTGGCAGGAGGCCATTTCACCTGCGCTGTTGATAACCAGTGTCTTAGCATTTTGTTTTGTTATTCACTTCTTTATTTTGTATATTTGGTCTGTTTGTTTGTGTTGCACTGGCAGGAGGCCATTTTTCCAGCTGCTGAGAGCCGGTGTCCTACTCTCAGCTATTGTTTTTCTTTAGTTAATTGGTTGGTTGACTGTGTGGCCCCACTAATTGTCCTACCCTGTCCTGTGTCTTTCCTAGGAGCTCAGGCCTGCGGTGGAGGGTCTGCTATCTTCCTGGTGGTGTTCCCCTTCTGGTGTGCTACTTACATCACGGGTGTTTCAGACTTGACCTGGCGTGTGTGTGCGCGTGGACACTTTTGCAGTGGTGTGACCTTCTCCTGGACGCCCCCTCACTAGTTAGCCGTTTCTTATCCCTGGTAAGCCTCAGTTCCTGTTGTCTGTCGCCCCCTTTGTGTGTGTGGTGTGCTTGAGCTACATCAGCTGTAATTTTAGACATTGTTAATAAAATTATTTTTTTACTTGGATGAAACCACGTCTCTGTCAGTTAATGAACCTGTGTGCATATTAGACCAATTCACTAAACACTTCCCTGGGTGCAATTCCCAGGGTGGCGTAGTCGATCTTACCTGGGTCAGTACCTACGTCCTACTCAACTCCCATCTGCCACATAAGGCTCATCTACACGTACCCAACCCCACTCCCTCCAAATCAAATTGTCATTATCATTATCACAATCATTATTATGCCTATATTGTTATACATGCACTTTCACTTAAATGTTTTGTGACATGCACATCAGAGGACTGCTTTACTAATGTAAGATATAATTTGTTTCATTGCTTTTGCATGGTGCTTGCATAAGAAAATAAATACTTCTCAAAACAGCAACAATTATATGGGTGCTATTGTTTTGGGATGTTTCCCTCATGCAAGCATCATTGGTAGGAAATGGAGAAAAAAATACATGTTTTTTAATGAAGTTTAATTTGAATGCCTGAATGTAAGGATTCAGGAAACACAATAGGCCTACCAGCTTTTTTGGCGAGCATATAGGCGTAAATCACTGACCTGTTGATCTTTAACAGATAGAAAGAAGGCTACAATAGCTTTTGTCCACGTTATATTCAAATTTGACTATACAATACTCAGTGCTGGGTTCTCAAGTTTTTAGCTCAGTTTGGAGTGCGATTGGGGGGGGGGGGCACTCACTAAAATGTTTCGCTTGTGTGTAGAATTGAATAAAGTGCACCATTTATTAAAATAAGTGCGTAAAACTTGCGCACTATGTAGCAAAAGGTGTGCACACATGGGCGGATTATCAGATGTGAAATGGGCCCCCCCACTTCAAAAGGTTGGTAACTCAGCTTAGTTAGGTCTGGGGGCATGCTCCCCCAGAAGATTTTTTTTTTTTTTTTTAAATAACCCCTTAAATAACAACTTCTGGTGATTTAACACTTAACACGCTAACACTCTTAGCATTAACACTTTGAGACCTTGAATTTGTCATTGTATACATCCTAATCCTATATCTTGTTTTTGTTTATTTTCCAGGACAGTCTGGGATTTGTACCCATCTTGCATAGCTTATGTCTCTTATGTCAGCTTTTATATCAAGGGGAAACCATTTGTGTTTTTTTTTTGTCACCAGGAAGCATGCCAGTAGAAATAACTTTTGATATTTAGGTGGGATATTTTGGAATTTTCAAATATAATAATCTTGACGGTGGGATATTATATGGCTCACCAATTTACGAGATATATGTACTGAGTGAGACAAATATTTTATTTATTAGGCTAATTGCTTTTTTCACTTGAGTAGCCTATTGCCACTGAACCATTGGATCAAGAATAGGCATGCCGAGACCAACTTTTTATTTTTTATAAGGACAGCAAGTTCATTATTTTGGGTTGCTATTAGGCTACATTATGGTGGTTGGCAGCTCATTGTCTGCAGCAGTCCTGTATCTTTAGAAAAAAAAATAAGTGTAGTATACTCGCTCAAATTGATAACACTCATTGATAATAAGCCAATTTCATTCATTGTTGACATGGTCCATGGAGGCTCAGACGGGTGTCCTGGGACCTGATGAACACGCCGCTAAAAAGCACAAACGAGTGCGAAAGTTGCAGCCGTGACGACAGGGAAAATGCAGGCAGCCACGAGAGTGATAGGTCGTATAAAATGAACGTTGCTGATGTCTGGGTTACACAAAGCTACGACACTTCATTATGTTTTCTTAATGTCCGACAGTTTAGTTTATAAATAGGAAAATAATTTTGCCATAAAGTAAGCTAGGCCTACAGCGTTCGTAGAAAGGACAAACCATAGACTGTATATATTTCTGAATAAAAATAATTTTGGTGCAGTTTTGACCTCTTAAACGTGTAACCCCACATAAGCGCACAAACATAACGTGGTTGCAGGGAGGGGATGTCCTATTTTGGATTTTTACCCGGATACAACAACGAACACTATTTTTTGATTGGATGTCGGTGGCTATTTAATGTTTTTGATTTTGCTGGTGAGTGGTGCGCTAGTTCTGAACCCTGCGAGATACCCTCTCGTATCCCTGCGCGTCCTCTAATAATTACGCAGATACCTTGACATCCCTAGTAATATTTCTGAGTGAGAAATGCAAGGTGTGGCGTGTGAGTGTATGAACTTGTTGAATTGCGTGTGTCTCACGCCCATTGCGTGAGACTTGAGAACCCTGTGCAAGCATATTAGGCACATATCTCCGGATGGCTTCAATAAAAGTAGGCTAATAGGGCCTAGCCTATGCTACTTTATAAAAACATAATTTGCTGACAAGTCCACTAGTGTGGTTCTTCCCATAGCTGGTCAGGCAGAGGCAGGCTGCTTTGCCTGAGTTCTTTGTTACATTGCTCCGGAACTGTTCATCGCAGCGAGATGAAACCTTAATTGCGTGACAGAGCAGAAGTGGGGCTTTCCAACGAGACTAAACACTTGTCTGTGCGATGAAGTATGACAAAAGAAATCATGAAATTAAATCAAATTGATTAATATTTACAGTTCACCTGCGCACCCATTACTATCGTTTGAATTACTCGCGAACCCGTGATAGCATAGATATGGCAAGCATAGCAGAAGAAAGAGGAGACACAGAGCTATCATTTGATACCAAGTACATCCTTCTGGGTAAACAGACGAAATTACATCAAAATAATAACTTCATATAGCTCGACCCCACGTTTTTGTGTGTTGTGGTGGCAAAGCATGTTCATAAGCCAACGCTATCATGTGTTTCTCTATGGCAAAGCATGCTCGTAATCCGGTTTTGAGATCCTAGCAAATTCCTGCATGGCATCCAATTCGAGACTCACATTGCATCCCAATTTATTCGACAAAGAAACACCTTTTTGCCTTCACTTTGTTCATGACATTGCAGTAAAAAGTTGTTTTAGAATGAGTGTAGCCTACACACAGAACATGCAAACTCTGGTTCAGGTCAGATCAGTTCGTGTCACAGATATGGAGCGCAGAAAGGTCATTTTTCATTACTAAATAAAAAAAGGCATTTATTTCTGTAAGGCACACACCACATGTCTGTAAATTGCTCAGCCCCAAAGCCCCCCTCCACCATGGTTCTTATATTGCCAGATTCTGCCCTACACATACATGAAAGTAATGTCCAGTTGACAGAGATACATTTCAAAATAAGAATGGTATAATATGCTTTTTGTCTTTGTATTATTTAAAAATCAAAATCAAATTAATGCAAGTATTAATATGAATTGGTGGCAGATCTGGGTAGCCTAGACTGTTCTGAAAAAATATAGCATGTGTAAATGGCACTTGCGATGACCAGGATAAATGCTTATAACTAAAGGTAGTGAGAATGGCCAAAAATAGAGTAGCCATAGGGCTAAATAAAAAAATGGCATTTATTTCCCTAAGGCACACACCACATATTTTTCACATTTGCTCAGCCCCAGAGAATCCCTCCACCATGGCAATGATATTGCCAGATTCAGAACAGTCTGCCCTCACACATGTGCCAGCTGACAGCTTGTAGTGGTGAGATACATGTCAAAATATAAGACCCATCTGCAGTCGTGAGACACAGCGTGCGACAAGGTTGTGGTGTTTTTTTCCCTTCTTTTATCATTGCAACCCTTATCAAGCGTATAAATAAAACTCCCACTCTTGACCATATCCTGCACAGTAAAGTCCCCACTTCAATGACCGGCTGTCATTTCAGGGTAGCATAAAAGCATGCAAAATATAATTTTCAAATATTAATTAATGCATTCATTACTCTATTTGTAATGCCATGAATATATCCAACAGGGGGAATGGATTTTTTAAACATGACAGTAAATTAACTTTTGAAATGAAAGACTTCAGACAATTTGTTCAATATGTTTTTTTAATGATTTAATGATTCACTATGTTTTTTAATTGTTTTTCACTTGATGCATCACCCTTTTGTGGCATGAACCCCCAAACAAGTTGTAACTGCTAGTATGTCATCACATTATGTTTGAGTGTAAGTCCAGAAAGTGTTGCATGCACACACATGTACACACATCCACACAGAAATACAGACGCAGACATGCACACACACTCACATACATGCACAAACATCCACAAAGAAATACAAACACAGACATGCGCACACACACACACACACACACACACACACACAGAAATGCACACTCACAAACAAAGAGGCACACAGTTATATAAACAACTCATCTCACTTTAGACACGTTCTTATTTCTGTCAGCTAACGAGAGGTACAGTATGTGGAAACCCCATAGAATCAACTGAAGAAAGATGGAGAGAACTGTACCTTGAGATGCAGCCACATGTTTTGAACAAAGAATCGGAAGAGTTATGACAAATAATGTGCATTTGAGGAAGAGGGATGATTTAACACAAACACAACAATTAGCATAAACAGCTTTAATGAAAAAGGCATCCATGTTATGTGTTTTCATTGATCCCTGAGTCATGTGGTTAACCTCCTGACTATTTGGAGGTTGGACAGCTGTTCTCGGAAGCTTCTACACAGGAAGAAATAGATGAGTGGGTCCAGGCAGATCTGAGTGGCCGCGAGCCAGAGGGTAAAGTCCTTGGCCACCTTCATTGATTCACTAGTGCAATCCTGCTTGTTTTCCACCTGCATCTGCGTGTAAGGGACCTGTACGATGAAGTACGGGGTGAAACAGACCAGGAAGACCCCCAGTACAAGAAACACCTTCATTTTGATCTTGCGTTTCACTTCCTCGTTCGTGCTCCCAGAACTGCGGTACGACTGGACCACCACCCGGGCTATGCATGTGTAGCAGAACCCGATCACAACCAGCATGACCCAAAACAGCAAGTTCAGCACCAAGATCACAGCCTTTTGGAAATCCTTTCCCACCTCGGTCTTCATGTCTATGCAGAGGTTGTGTGAGCTTACTGAGGGTGTCTCGCTGGTCAAGATCACGTTTGGCAGGGCGACCGCCCCCAGCATGACTGTCCAGGTGGCGATGGAGACGGTCCGGCCGAAAAGCAGGTTCTGGCCGAGCAGGCGGCCATACGGCTGGACGACCTTGAAGAAGCGGTCCAGGCTGATGAGGCCCATCAGCACGATGCTGATGCCCATGCAGTAGTAGAATAGGGTGCTGGCGAAACGGCAGGTGAACGCCCGAAGCCCCAGAGATGCACTGGGCAGCCTGCTGGCAGCTCTGATGGGCAGTGTCAGCGTCATGAGCAGGTCAGCTGCCACCAGGTTCTTCAGGTACACTAAGAAAGTGGACTCGGTTCTGAGCGGCAGCAGGATCCACATCACTGTGACGTTCAGCATCAGACCTGGGACGAAGAGCAGGAAGTAGAGGCTCGGAACCACCACATTGACCATGCTGTGATTGATGCCACAGTCCTCATATCCATGCACGGAGGAGTTGTCTTGGTACTCAGAGGTGTTCATCATATCTATGCAGTAACAGTCAGACAAAGCTAAATGTGTAAGAATAGACAGCATATCTGCAATGGCATCACTCATTGTTATTGTTGGAGATGTTCCTGTAGTTCATGTCATATCTAATATCTAATATTTTAATAAGTATAAGTATATATACTTTTTTGATCCCGTGAGGGAAATTTGGTCTCTGCATTTAACCCAATCAGTGAATTAGTGAAACACAAACAGCACACAGTGAACACACAGTGAGGTGAAGCACACACTAATCCCGGCGCAGTGAGCTGCCTGCTACAATGGCGGCGCTCGGGGAGCAGTGAGGGGTTAGGTGCCTTGCTCAAGGGCACTTCAGCCGCAGCCCACTGGTCGGCAACCCTCCGGTTACAAGTCCAGAGTGCTAACCAGTGGGCCACGGCTGCCCCAATAATGATAATTGGCAAGTCTCAAGGAAAGAATAAAGGTAGGTACACTCACATGTCTCTCAGCAGCGGACAGAAACAAGAGCAACACGTCCCTGCTGAAATGAGCTTCTTGCGTATGTGTATGCCTCTTATCTATCTATTTATAGTTGTGGATGTTGGAGGTGTGAAAGGCTCTGAAGTCTTGTTCCTATTTAGTGTGGTTAACAGGTTTGCCTCATCACTTGGTTCACATCCCCTAAAATTTTCTGAGAATATCTTTTTTTTTTTTTTTCAAATTTGTTTTTTATTGTTTTCTTGAAATGGCAGTACATGAAAGCAGTAAGATGGATACAGGTTTACAATTTTAACAGAGAACCCACCTCCCCCCACCCCTACCCAGACAGCAATCCTAAAATAAAGACTAAGTCAAAATCTAACATAGACACAAGTAAAAAGACCAAAAACAGGTGAAATAAACCAAAACAAACACAGAAATAAGGGGAAGGGGGGGGGGGGGTGTATCTCTGGATTCCTAGATTGAAGATACATGTGCAATAGGCAAAGGGTGTGTGAGCGGGGGCGCCAAGAGAGTCAGACTTGGGAATCTAGTAGGGGTATAAGTTCTGTGGAATTAAGAGAGGAGAAGAGAGATATGAAAGGATCCCAAGTGGAATGGAACTGCGTTGTCCTATTTAGTCTAGTATACCTAATTTTCTCCAGGTGGATGCAGTTCATTAGGTCTCTCATCCAGTGTACATAAGAGGGTGGCTGTGGAGATTTCCACCTCATAAGGATGGATCTTTTGGCAATTAGAGTGGCAAAGGCTAGGGCATCTTTCTGGCATTTTGAAAGAGTGACTATAGTAGGCGGGAGGCTAAGGAGGGCGACAGAGGGGGTGGGGTCAAGGGCAGTTTCAAGCTTTAGGGCATTTGAAATAAAGCTGAATATGGACTTCCAGAATGTTATTAATTCTGGGCATTGCCAAAACATGTGCATCAGTGTAGCTGGGGCTTGTCTGCATCTATCACATGTAGAGTCAATGTCAGGTTTTTATCTTAGAGAGTTTGGCTTTAGTCCAATAAACTCTGTGAATAAATTTAAGTTGGATGAGGCTGTGGCGTGCACAGATGGAAGAGGTGTGGATTCTGTTTAGAACTTCAGTCCAGTCCTCATCATCAAGTTCATAGCCCAAGTCTATCTCCCATTGTTGTCGCACTGACAAATCTTCTGAAGATGCCAATTCTGTAATGCGTGCATATAAGGAGGAAATTACTCCTTTTTTGTGGGGATTCGTTTGCAGTATTCTATCAAGAGGTGTCTCCGTAGGGATAGCTGGAAATTCTTTAAAGTTCTTTCGCACAAAATCCCGAATCTGGAAGTACCTAAAAAGGTGAGATTTAGGAAGCTGATAGTTTTGGGATAGTTGAGAGAAAGAGGCAAATACTTCGTCCATGTATAGATCTTTAAATACCACAATGCCTCTCTTGCGCCAAACCTCAAATGTTTTGTCCTGTAAGGGTGGGGGGAAGGCTGGGTTGTTATTACAAGGAGATAATATAGAAAAGGTCTGAATTCCATAACTACGTTTAAACTGTTTCCAAATTCTCCATGATTGGCTGACAATGGGACTCCAGTTTGGTTTAAGTGGGGGCGTAGACTGTGGTGCACATGCTAGTGCTTCAAGAGACAGTGGTTTGCATTGAGCCTCCTCTATTTGTACCCAGGTCGGAACCCAGTCACTAAGGTCATAGTGACAATGTAGCCAGTATAGTATGCCATGTATATTTGCCGCCCAATAATACGCCAGGACATTCGGGAGGGCAAGCCCCCCTAAAGCTTCCGGTTTCTGCAAAAGTGACTTTCGTATTCTAGTAGGGCCCTTGTTCCATATAAAAGAAGAGATCAATTGGTCCAAAGATTTGAAAAAAGACTTGGGAATAAAGATTGGAATTGCTTGAAAGAGGTACAGAAACTTAGGTAGCACGTTCATTTTAACTGAGTTTATACGTGCAAAGTCAAGTTTGGTGCGCTCTAAAGTAGCTGTGAAGTTATTTTTATTCATGTCTGCAAATTTCCGGGTGCTAATAACTCCAAGGTATTTAAATTCATTCTTAGCCAGTTTGAATGCAGCGGCCGAATGGGGGAGGGCTTCTTCCATAATATTTAAGGGGAACAGTTCACTCTTGCTAACGTTGAGCTTATATCCAGACACAACGCCAAACTGTTCAAGGCAGTGAAGAACTCGGGGGAGTGACTTAGCTGGATCCGAAAGATAGAGTATTACATCATCCGCAAAGAGCGATATTTTTTGTACTATTCCACCTCTTGATATGCCAGAGATCCCATCATCTGAGCGTATGGCTATGGCCAATGGAGAGAGCAAAAAGAAGGGTGGACAGGGGGCACCCCTGCCTTGCCCCCCTCTGTAACTCAAAATAGGGGGAGGAGATGTCATTTGTACGCACTGAAGCCATCGGAGATGTATATAGAAGCTTCACCCAAGCCATAAATCTTTTACCAATACCAAACCTTTTCTGCGTCAAGAAGAACTAGAATCTCCTTAGAGCCTGGAGCAGAGGGTGTGTGTATAGTGTTTAGAACCCTTCTGATGTTAAAAAAAAGACATTCTATTTTTAATAAAGCCTGTCTGGTCGCAGTGAATCAACTGTAGATTCTAGTCTCTAGAACAATAGATTCTAGTCTCCGTGCTAAGACTTTAGCCAGTACTTTGGCGTCCACTGGGCACAAGCTAATGGGCCTATAACTGCCACATTCAAGCTGGTCTTTGTCCTTCTTCAGTATTAAAGAAGTTGACGCTTGTCGCAGGGGCTGGGGCAATAGACCAGAGTTCAGGGCTTCGTTAAACATGTCAAGCATGGGCTCCGCCAGGACATCTACAAATGTTTTGTAAAATTCAATAGGAAACCCATCAGGCCCAGGTGACTTGCCACTCTGCATGGATTTTATAGCCTGGGCTACTTCGTCTAAAGAGAAAGGTTCGTCCAGTCTGGACCTGACGTCTAGGCCAATGGAGGGAATAGGGAGGGAATTTAGGAAGCGGCTGACCAGTGACTCGTCTGCAGCTGATTGAGAGTGGTAAAGAGTCTTATAAAAGTTGTAAAAGCAGGTATTTATATCAGAAGAGTTGGAGATAATCCCTAAGTCATGATGTCTGATCTGGGAAATTAAATTTTGACAATACTGCTGTCTTAATTGTAAAGCTAGTAGCCTACTTGGCTTATCACCAAACTCAAAGTATGTTTGACGAGTTTTCTGTAACATTTGATTAGCCTGATTGGTGGAGAGCAGGTTGAACTCTGTTTGGAGGGAAAGCCTCTTTTTATATAAATCTGGGTTGGGTGAAACTGCGTACTGTCTGTCCACCGCTAGAATTTCAGTGGACAGATCCAGTAGTCGAGATTTCCGTTGTTTGTTGACAAAGGAAGAATGGGAGATCAGCGTTCCCCGAACATATGCTTTAAGAGCCTCCCAAACAGAGCCTGCTGACATATCTGGAGTGGAGTTAGTTTCCAAAAAAAAAGAGATGTCACCATGTAAGTACTGGGTAAACTCGCTATCTGACAGTACCAGAGGATTCATTCGCCATGTTTTTAAAGCCAAGGGCTTCCCAGGGAGATGGACGGTTAACAGAAGAGGCACGTGATCAGATATAGTAATACTTTCATAAGAACATGACTTAATTTTAGATAAAAGTTTGTGGTCTAAGAAAAAATAATTCATTCTGGAATAAGAGTGGTGGACATGTGAGAAGAATGAATATTGGCGTGCAGTGGGGAAGGAAAAGCGCCATACATCTGATACCGCAAAATCTTCAAGAAAGGCTTGAATGGTCTTGGCTGAGAGTGAAGTGGGTGCAGGTTTGGGAGAGGAGCGATCTAGCCTAGTATCTAAAACACAGTTGAAGTCACCGCCTAGAATAAGCTCAAAAGTGTTGAGGTCTGGGAGGAGGGAGAAGAATTTAGAAAAAAAATTGTGGTCCCAATTCGGAGCGTAAATGTTAGCAAGAGTGACTTTTGTGGAGTATAGGAGACCTGAAACAATCACATATCTCCCATACGGGTCTTCGAGCATAGAGGATTGAGAAAATTGGACTGTGTTTCGGATAAGAATGGCCACTCCCCTGGCCTTGCTCTGAAACTTGGAGTGAAAACGCTGGCCTATCCAATTTCTGTGTAGTCGTTGATGATCTTTTGCTTTTAGGTGAGTTTCTTGGAGAAATATTATATCTGCCTTAAGTTGTTGAATGTAGCTAAATACTTTATTTTGCTTAACTGGAGAATTGAGTCCCTTTACATTCCAACTCAGAAAGTTTACCACCCTTGCAATAGTGGTGCCCCTCACACTCATTTAGGTAAGTGGTAAGGAAGGGTGAAATGGTGAAACCTGTGCCATATATAGGAAGAGAATCCAGAGAGAATAAGATTAGGGTAAAATACATGAATTACAACAAGACAACATAAAAGCAAGTAATAACTCAAAATAAGATTAACAGAATAAGATTAGGGTAAATACATGAATTACAACAAGACAACATAAAAGCAAGTAATAACTCAAAATAAGATTAACAGAAAAGAGAGGTGTCAAAAAGGTTCCCTCTGCTGACAGGGTGCGTGCCCTGTCGGTGCTGCCACCCACATATTCAATACACATTCTCAAAGGAACACCTAACTTTGAGAGTACTGTAAACATAGTTTAACATAAACATTGTGAAGCATCAAAGATAAAATCTGAAGTTTACACTAAGAATGATCCGGCACACTATACATTGTAATAATTTCTTGGACAGTGAAATATAGCATGGTCGCCTGAGCACAATAATAATAATAAAAAAAATAAAAACAGTAGAGTTACAACTTTACATTCCACCTCCTTGAGAATTACCGTCATAGAAGTATAGGCTATAGATAACAAAACATAAAATCTGACCAAGGAGGGCATGAGAATAGTTCGAGAGCAAAAGGATAGAAAAAAAATGTAGTAGCCTAGGCTGCTACACTGCGTTGGTCGTTTTTACTAAACGTGTTTACTAAACAACATAGATCGGTATGGCAATAGCTGGAAGTCAACTGTAATCAGCTAGCCATCACACTACAAATATCACACCACAAATCAAACCTCGAGAGCCTTGCCGTCAAGCCCATTGTGGTTGTTCAGAGTAGGCCTATCCTGTTGCAGTGAGGGTTGAATCCTGCTCTTAAAGAATGCGGCTGCGTCTTCTGGTTCCTCAAATGTGTGCTCAGTTTCTTGGAAATTCACCATTAATTTGGAAGGATTGTTGCACCAAATTCTGTGACCTGTCGAATTTTGTGACTCTAGAGGGCGCTGTTTTATTGGAGTCTATGAATGTACTGAGCTGTACTGACACACTGATGAGGCAATTCTGTTATGTGTATAATTCTTCTAATAAACTTTGTACATTTTTGAAACATGGAACATTGTCTGGGTGTGGGTGTATTACTCCACAGGCCTGCATGTGTATCTTCCTCTCTATACTATCTCTATAGAGTACAGCTAAAGCCTACAAAGTCCAAAGAGGTGGACTTCAGCTGGACAGGTCACATATGATGATAAGCCTACTGTCAAATTATGTTTGACAGTAGCCCACTATATTTACTATTACCCCACTATAACTCTGCAGAAATGGACTGATGTTGTACATTGTCATTGACATCAGCAAACACTTTATTTACATTATTGACAAACTTCTTGTCATTGTCCGTTAATTTACTTTTTGGCACCTCAAACTGATATACAAACTTAAGGAGGCAGTTAGTGACCTCCACAGCATTTTTTTTCTGCAGTTACAGTGACATAATTTGACAGTAGCCTATCAAAATATGTGATCTGTCCTGCTGAAGTCCATCTGTTCACAGGAGTGGTGAGGGGTAGACTCTACTCTAGAATAATACACCCACACCCAGTCAATGTTCCATGTTTCAAAAATGTACAAAGTTTATTAGAAGAATTATACACATAACAGAATTGCCTCATCAGTGTGTCAGTACAGCTCAGTACATTCATAGACTCTAATAAAACAGCGCCCTCTAGAGTCACAAAATTCGACAGGTCACAGAATTTGGTGCAACACCGGAACTCCCTTCTGAGAATATCTTGACTGTATGTTGAACTGTATGGCCTTGGATGACCAACTTTGTTTCATATGTTGTTCTCCAGCGGCCCATGTCAAACATCCCATATCCACTCATTTGAGGTATAGCGGCACCTAGGTTAAAATGCAAAGGCAAAAAAGCATTGTATCTTTGGCTGATAGGTTCAAAACTGCACGAAATTGATGTGTAGGATCATTATGACACCCTCTGAATGCATGCCAAAATTCGTGGAATTTCTTTTATTGGTGGCCATATCAGCTACACACACACACACACACACACACACACACACACACACACACACACACACGCGCAGGGATGGACTGGGACTAAAAAAAGCCCCTGGACTTTCTTCCAAATAGGTCCACTACCATACGCAATACACACTCACACGTCCCCTTGCTGTCTCACATACTTTGTCAGTCAAGGTATCACTTCAACTAGAAAATGTAATTTCGAGGAAATTATAGGTGCATGAAAATGCAAAACATATAGTAACATAAAATGCAAAACAAACTTTTATTTGGAAACAGTTGTGGGCAGAGGAAACAGTTAGCGGGAGGCATAGTTGATAACAACTGACAGTTGAAATGGCTGAACAGTTAAATAGTTGAGTAGTTTAAATAGTAAAATTATTTAGTGAATAGTGAATAGTGAATTATTGTAGTCAGGACATTTATTTTGAAACAGTTGTGGGCAGAGGAAATAGCTGAACAGTTGCTTTTCTGGACCAGTGAGTGACATTTGGGTAATTTTCTGCGGCACACCTGATGATCTCTCACGGCACAGTGGTTGAAAAACACTGGTGTAATGGATGTTGATAGACAGAAAGTTGAATCGATGTTGATAGGTTAATGGATGTTGATAGATTAAGTTTAATGGGTGGATGAGTGAATGGTTTGAAGAGGATGAATGGAAAAAAAAGGAATGTGCCTTATATTGTAGAATGGAGAGACAGAGAGAGTTGGCCTAGTTGAGCAGAAAGCAGTTGATACAGGTGCAATCAGTTTAACTGGCTCTTTGACGGGCCTAGTTGAGCAGCTGGCAGTTGATACAGGTAAAAAAACAATTTATTTAGCCCATTGTAATGTCATAGTGCCAATGCAAAGTCTATGAGGAAAAGTTTTCGGAAGCTTTGTCCTAGAGTGCCAGCAATCTAGACCATTGTTGATGATTTTTGTACAGCCACAGCATATTCTGTGTTATAGCTATGAACACATACAATGGCTCGTTTGAAAGGTGAGACTTTAAGCTCTCAGTGGGTGCAAACCGTGTATTTCTACACGACTCTGTTCCTGAGAAATCCCAAGCTAAACAGTGGCTAGTTTTTTTTTAATCAAAATCCCTGTTTTCTAGAAATATATAGAAAGAATAGAAGAAAGAGATATTGCATCTTTTATGAGTCACTATCACTGACATATTCGGCACTCTGGCAAGGGCGTGCCCTCTTGCAAGCGCGACTCGGCCTACCACCCACTCCGCTAGGCACAGCTCGTGGTGGAGATGGAACTCCCTCCTCAGCACGGTGTTCAGTCACTCCTTGTAATGTTTTTGACCTGTCGTGGTCAGAGTCATCTTGTCTTAGTAGAAAGGTGGACTCATCCAGCGTTGTCTGGCGAAAACGCACCTGCTGCAATATCTTTTTCTTTGACTTTTTCATTTCTTCCTTCAGCACCTGAGAAGTGTTGCCTGCAAAGTTTCTGGGAAGAGATTTAACGAGACCTGCCGCCTAGTGATAAACCCACGAAAATAAATTACCTGATTTTGACCTGGAGTGCATGTCACTGATAGGCTAATCAGTGACTGATTCAAAACAAAGCGGCAACCATCAAAAGCTGAGTTAAGATCAAACGTCCAGATAAAATGTCCAGATCTTGTGTTTTCATGAGTTTTCGATCGTCATATATTTAATTTCCATTCATCACAGAGTTCCCAAAATCACATATGTGTGTTAGAGTGTCTAGTTTCGTAATAAAAAAAAGCTAAAAACGTAATATTACGTTTTTGGCACTCAACGCATGGGAAGGAAAAACATAATATTACGCTTTTGGCACTCAACTAGTTAAACAGTTGAAGTTGAATTAGACGCAGAAATTTTGGTTAGGAGAATAACTAGAAAATGTATTTCTGAGAAATTGCCAGTGCATGAAAATGCAAAACATATTGTATGGTGTAAAACATACAGTGTTAAAACAGATAATATAGAGATGATATGATGGTTGCTAGGGTAATCATGTTGGTTGCTATTGAAACTGATATAGATGCTTTATTTCAATGGTTGCTATGTTGGTTGCTAGGTAGGTGGTGGTTTAATATAGTTGGCTAGAGGCATAGTTGATGATAACTGACAGCTGGAATGGCTGAACAGTTAAATAGTTTGAGTTGTTTAAATTATTTAATAGTGAATTATTATAGTGAGAATTTTTATTTTGAAAAAGTTGTGGGAAGAGGAAACAGTTGGCGGGAGTTACAGTTGATGACAACTGACAGTTGCAATGGGTGAACGGTTAAATAGTTGGATAGTTTAAATTGTTAAATTATTTAATAGGGAATTATTGTAGTGAGGACTGACAGTTGGAATGGCTGAACAGTTCAATAGTTTAAATAGCTGAATTATTTAATAGTGAATTAATAGATGTGCATATAAAGATAGTTTAATGGATGTTGATAGACAGATAGTTTAATGGATGAAGTGAAGAAAAAGAAGTGAAAGAAAGTGGGGAAGAGAAAAGTGAGCTATCAGTTCAATGGAGAGAGCCACAGAGAAGAGGCTCCATTAAAGTTGCTGCAGTCAGTGAGAGAGCACTGGTGCAGTTGATTGCATTCTGAGTCGTTAATTGGCTCTGTGAGGGGGCCTAGTTGAGCAGCTGCCAGTTGATACAGGTGCAAATCAGTTTCATTAGCCTATTGTGATGTCATAGTACCAATGCAAATGGGGAAAAATAAGCTTGATTTATGTTAATATCTCAAAAAGTATAGCGTTTACAAAAACGAAAAATACATTCCTGAAGTGCTTTTCAAGACCTATGTTACAAAGTTTGAACAGATTTTCTACGTTAAACGGTTGAAGCTAAATTAGACCAAGAAGAAGAAGAAGACTTCGGATAACAGAACAGTGCATTTTCATGGACTGTAAAAATAGATGGACACATTTTACAAAAATAATAATTATTGATTGGGTGCTGCTGGAGAATTTGGGCCCCAAGACATACAAACCTTTTGAAAAATAACCCCTTAAATGATGACTTCTGGTTATGAATTGACTTTTAATATATTACAGTACATGCATTGATAGCATATTACAATACAGCCCATAAAAACCTACACAGGTTGTTATATTCAACTCATTTTAAGCAAGTATATTGGGAGTTTGATCTCATCACATACTACATCAATGGAGTAAGCCTAGCTCCTGAGCAAGCTTTGAATAATGAGGGTAGAAAAAAATCAATCTTATAAACCTTATCTTGTAGCTTAAACAAAGCAACATTGTCAGGCCTATGTTTTACCTTTAGTCTGTAGGCAAGGCAGGGGTAACTGCAAATAAACCCTTATAACATCTAAATGATCTGTTTATGTGTTATATTCTTGTTTTTTAAAATTTAATATTAATTTAATTATATATTTTTTAAGAATGAAGCAGCCTTCTATGAATGAAGCAGCCATCTATCTTTATGGGGACCTTCTTCCTTTATGGGGGCTATTGTGTAACAGTGTATGTAAGCCTAGTGTATGTCTGCTAATGCTTGCAGCAAAATCCAGAAAGGCTACAACTCTCATAAAGAAAGTTCGTATGTGCAACGTTTATTTATTTTAAGTAGTTTAGGACCCGCATTGAGGGCTTACAGTTGTGTTTTGCCAAGGTTTTATGAATAAGCATAACTTTGTTAAATGGAAGAAAATAAACGGTAATGCCTAGATGTACGTACAGCCAGGCAGTCGATGGCTGTCACGTTTTGTCACCTCAAACCCTCAAAAAGTGACGCAACCGTCAGAGCAAATTAACACTGTGAAAAGTATTAAATATAAAATTTGTGACGGATACTGGCAGGTCTTAGACCCCGCCCTGTTTGGTGTGCCTGTGCTCTCTATCGCTCTCCCTCTCTCTCTATTCTTGTTGAGCAGGTGATGGTATTCAGGTGTGCCTGATTGGCAGGACTATAAAACTCCTGCATCCACAACAGTCGTGGCTGCTTCCTCCTCCCGGCATTTGACTTTCTTTGTCTTTCATTGTTAAACCCCTACTGACTTTACATAAAATGTTTGGTTTCCTTCCATTATACTTACTTGCACCACACCCCGTTATCATTTAGTCTTTGTTAACTTTACCATTATTTAATAAGTTCTCTTGATTATTTTGGAATCAAGCGTGTGACCTCCCCATTTATGTTTCATGCATCATCCGGCATGTCACAAATTTAAAAGATAAGGAAATAAAAAAATAAATATTGGGGCATAAATTTAAATTTGTATTTACGGTATTCACGTTTTAAATGCAAAGTTGGATATTGGAAAACCAAAATGCCCATTCTCTGCAATAAAGTATTCATATGTTACTTTTAGGTGTAAATAGCGATGATGATATTTACACCTGGGGTTACTAGGCAATGTGGCTATTTACACCCGGGTGTCTATAATCAACAATACTATTTACACCCGTGTACTCTGTCAATGTGTGTATTTACTAGTTCTACAGTAATTTAAAAAACTGTTTTTAACAGTTTAACAGCTGTTTTGCCATGTGTGGGTTACTTACAAAGTATGGAAGTGATTTAATACAAATATTAGGCTAATGAGTGGTCAGAGACACACATTTCTCCCCATAACAAGTAATCACAATATCAAAGCTTGTTACTAATATTATATCTTTTCATGAGTTACAACATGCTGAACTCATAAGCTGCTTAGTTTCCCCCTATAAAACAAAATATCCTATTAGAGCAGCAACTTATTTTACTTTTAATGCAAATTTCAGTCTGCAATGGAAATCTGTCCTTTATGATACACACCATTTTATTTATGGCGTAATGATTTACTTAATTTAATACATTTTCTACATGACTAGAGAAGCTTTCTACTCACGACCAGGGCCGGAGTGGGGCCACTTTTCAGCCCGGGAGTTTCAGGCCCAAGACCGGCCCACTTTTTTAGTGGTGGTGGAAATTGGATAAATAAGGCATTAACATTTCAGCTCTTACTGTCCTGTAGTTTTTATTATAGTGTAATATTCCACTATTTCACAAGGATAGGTTGATAAGTTAACAAAATCAGGAAGGAAGAAATAAAGCATTTGAAATGTATCCCACAATTCCACTAAGAGGCATATTGAACTACTGTATTGTTTACATGTTTTTTTCTGCATGGGTCAGCTATCATGTTGTTGTTTGGTGATTTGCTCCTTTACTACATCCACTTCTGAGCAAACAAGCCATATAGGTTGATCATGTAGCCTACTGCTGTCATAGCCTACTGTTCTTTCTTCCATAAAATAACTTTAATTCATATGGTTAACTCTATTATCCTTTCTACTTGTCCCTGTAGTCATAGTTCATTTCGGGCTCATCATTTTCAGCGGGGGACTGGCTGATCTGCTGCTCAGGCTACTTTTGTTTTTAGGTCTATACACAGATCAAGCTTGAGTTTTGTTATCAATATTTGCATAATATTTGCAAAGTCTATGAATAGCCATATTGGATGATACCAAAATGCTAATATTTTAATTCATTTAATATGTTACTTGAATATGTTGACAACGCTACAACGTCCATAGGTTTAGCCCAATTACGCCGTTATAATCATGGCTATCTCTCTTTACCAGTTGCCACTTATGTCTGTCCTCTTCAAAAAAAATTGGAAGCATGGCACATTTGGCAGCATTTCCCTCCAATACTTTTCGTCTTTTTTTCCTGGCCTTTTCAGTCCCTCATGGCATCTTTCTACCATCCATCCTTCTCCCGATTCTCCCGATTACCCACTCCGGGCCTGCTCACGACTGTGCCTTTGCTGTTGGCTGGCATGTCATAATGAGAACAATTTTAAATTTCTCAACCAAACTTTTAAGATCCCTTTTTTAAATGTAACCATGAAATTTGAAACATTTACTTCAAGGCACAAACATATTGTAGCGACCGGCTGTCAATCAGGGAGTGCCCGTGCTATGCATAACCCCGGGCACGCTCATGGTTGGCAGCCTGGTGAGAGGGGGCGGGACCCCCGGGGAATATAGGCTACGGTTCGAGGAAGTTCTGCCTATTTTCGGTTCGGGGCCTGACACGGCCCGCTGTGTGTTACATGCTGCATTGTGTACTTTGTGACAATAAACCAGTTCATGAAACTCTGGCTCTTGGTGAAATGCTACAATATATTACGTCAGGGACAGTTGTTGCCATGTCCAGGCGCACCTGCAGGTGTACGGCCATACACACTGTGCCTAGGCTACCATCAGGCTACTCAACAAGACAGAATTTCCCTTGTGTGTGTAGGCTATTCACACCTATGATTCACACCAAGTTGGCCTACCATGATAGCTTCAGCGAAAGTTCTACTAGGAAGACTTGTAGTGTAGCTTACTCCTCCCATGCTTACACGGAGCCAATCTTAGCTTTGCCTACTTGCGGGAAAGCCCTGCAATCTGATCATTCACTCATTCAATCAGCGCTAGCCTATAGGAATTCAGTGGGCTCTTTAAATATGTACCACCTAACACTGCTTCTGCTTCTCAGTACGCTGACTTTGACGTCCTAGCTCAGGTTTCCGCGTGGACCTGGCTCTCTGCATTTTTACATTCGCCCCTTCTGCCCTCAGTGGCGTTACTTGTTACAATCCTACCGCGCTCGTTTGCTGCGCTGTTCAGACCTGTGCGTCCTTCAGTCAGGGCCACTGCATGTCGCTTCATCGCTAATCTCTGCATATCGGAGCCAGTCACGCTCACGCTGTTGCAGCCTTCAATTCACGATAGCCTACTGCCGGGTCGCCGTCCTCGCGCAACTCTGTTGCAGGCCCATGTCGTTTTCGGCAACAATTTCTCAAGCTTCAGCGTCTGGTTGGTAAGGTTATCGTGCTCTCTTCCCAAGCTCCTCGAGCTGGGCTACACTCTACCCACAGTCATGCAACCTGCTTGCCAACGATATTCGGCGGGCAGCAAACAAACTGACTTGTCTGACACGGTTTAACTTTCACTAAAGCCTCCTTACATAATTCCTGCTGATTTTATAATCCTTGCGATTTGTGCTGTAAATTGCTGGCCTGCACCACGCTGCCATTGAACCCAACCCTGTATTAAGACCTGTTTAATTGATGTTCTACACTCACTGTGGTTATCTCGATGTCTACCTTGGTTGAGCGTCGTCAAACCAGTTGTCTTTTTGTGTAGCCTCTTAATTTGCCTCACTGCTCGTTGGGCTGCATAGGCTTTAGGCTAGGCTACTCGTCTGCTGGACCTTCGGTTCAGGTATCACTCCTTGTGCATGGCTGCGGGAAGCCAGTTCATCGTTGCATTCGTTTAATCATCTGGGATTGCGTCCCATACCTTCTGGTAGGAAGTCTACACGGCCTTCCTCGGGTGATTCTCTGCATGCACTTGCCGTTGCTCAAACTACTCTCAGCTACCGCTGATCTGTCATGTCCCAGGTATGCCGTGACGTCCCCGACGTTCTCGGCTATCTGGGTTCTCAATTTTGGGGGGTCTTACACCAAAGCTCGAACCAAAATGACGGCCCTCCGTCTTCACAAATCTCCCGAAGGCCAGCGCTTTCGAGGATATCTCCTCTTGTAGCACGGCTTAAAACTAGCCTTCCTAATCCCAGCACTTATCACCTGTCTAGAACTGACTCTTGACTGTGTAAAACCGGCACTCACTGATGCACTTTTCGTTATTGTGCTCTACCTTCTAAATTGTTTTTAATTGCACTGGCATTGTGGGAGAATTGTTTTAGCTTTAACCTGTTTGCCGTCACGTTGGTCTAGGTTGCCCTAGACGCTGGTTGCCCAGCTCACTGTCCAGGTTGCCTTGGACGCCGGTTGCCCGGCTCATGACGCTCGTCTAGGTTGCCCTAGACGCTGGTTGCCCAGTTTGGTCCAGGTGGCCCTGGATGCCGGTTGCCCGGCCGTGATGTCTGTCTGGGTTGCCCTGGACGCTGGTTGCCCAGCTCATGTTTCAGGATACCGCTATACGGTCAATGTTAACTGCCTGATTCCGGACTTCGACGCAATTGGATGACACTATGTCTGTCATCTGTTTAGATCGCCTCTGGCCCGCTATATCAGCTACACAGATATTGGTTCCCCGCGATGCAAGGGGCAAAAGTTACGTCATACTCCTTGCCAGACTCGAGTCTCTCCCTGAGCAAACGCTTCCGTGAGAACTCTGGATTCTCAGGGTACATTGTCAGTCGCTTTGATTAAAAATGTCCTGGCCACATGGAATGTCACGTGAATGCACACCCCTCCACTCACTCAGGGGCCAGTGCTTGGCACATGACTAATATAATTTCTGCATCCAGTTGGGCGATATGTATTGCTTATTCTCTCCTCATTGCTACCTTTACTCATTGTCTCTCCAGCAGCCAGTTCTAAAGTGTACTATCCTGCCACAGTGGTGCAGCTGATATAGCAAGCTCGCGTTAAGTCATTCTCAGAGCTCCTCTGCACTCTGAGATGCATAAGCACCAATGGTACCCCAGCACTCATCTGTTCGTTGTCTCGTCATATTTCAGTTACATATGTTTCTTCCTCCGGTCACATACAGGCATGAATTGTCCTGAAGTCCTTTGTCTACGTCGCAAGGTCATGCTTCCCTCGCATTACTGATGCTGCTCATCTTATTTTGGGGGGCTTTCCAAGAGCAGGTGCTAAGGTGTAGCTCACACGCATCCATCTTGGCCTTGGGTCTGCAGCTCAATGCATTCATCTCACTCTAGCCGCTGCAGGTGAGCTATCGAACCAGAACACACATCTGGCTTCACAAGCACTAGTCTTCTACAAAACTAGTCATAATGCTTATCTATCCTAAATATTAAACCACATGACTTCGATGCGAATATACTCAAGCACCCATATCAACTAACTCATTGCTCCGGTCCCAAGCATCTGCAACCACAAGCTCTATTCCCTTGCATTGATCCTGAGTAAATCATGTTTAACCTTTTAACCCTAATCATGTTTTGCTTCCCTGGTCCCCGTTCACTACCTTAAACTACGGCTCACACTTTACCTGATTTTCAGCAGCCATCTAGCTAACGTGCTGCTTAAATGTAACCTTTCTTCAAAGAGGTTCACTTCTCACTCATTCCGCATCGGCGCAGCCAAGACTGCCGGCCAAAAAGGGCTATCCACGTCATCCATCAGGATGCATCAAACTAACTCCTCTTGACATTTTCGATGCTCAGAAGTTGCTCTCCCATGTTAACTCGGGTACCTCATTTTACCTTCACAAATCCTGGTGGCGGTGGTTAAATTCTGGCATTCGCCTTGCACTAATCGCTGAAACATATTGGGGCCCAGCATGCCGGTAGCTTGTGGTAATTTAGTCTCAGCCATGGGCATGTTGCCCTTTTCACTGGTTGCCCAGCTCGTTCGACGCTTATGGTTCAGGTCACTTCTCGCCGGTCGCCCGGCTCGTGATGCACGTCTAGGTTGCCCTAGACACTGGTTGCCCAGTTTGGTCCAGGTTGCCCTGGATGTCGGTCGCCCGGCCATCACATCGGTCTAGGTTGCCCTATACGCTGGTTGACCAGCTCATGGTTCAGGTCGCACCGTACGCCGGTTGCCCGGCTCGTGACGCTCGTCTAGGTTGCCCTAGACGCTGGTTGCCCAGTTCGGTTCAGGTTGCCCTGGATGCCGGTCGCCCGGCCGTCACGTTGGTCTAGGTTGCCCTAGACGCTGGTTGCCCAGCTCACTGTCCAGGTTGCCTTGGACGCCAGTTGCCCGGCTCATGACGCTCGTCTAGGTTGCCCTAGACGCTGGTTGCCCAGTTTGGTCCAGGTGGCCCTGGATGCCGGTTGCCCGGCCGTCATGTCTGTCTAGGTTGCCCTAGACGCTGGTTGCCCAGCTCATGGTTCAGGTCGCGTCGTACGCCGGTTGCCCGGCTCGTGATGCTCGTCTAGGTTGCCCTAGACGCTGGTTGCCCAGTTCGGTCCAGGTTGCCCTGGATGCCGGTCGCCCGGCCGTCACGTTGGTCTAGGTTGCCCTAGACGCTGGTTGCCCAGCTAATGGTCCAGGTTGCCTTGGACGTCGGTAGCCCGGCACGTCTCGTGGTCTAGGTTGCCCTAGACGCTGGTTGCCCAGCTCGCATAAGCACTAAAGTCCAGGTTGCTCTGGATGCCGGTGGCCTGGCTCGTCACGATGTACTAGCCTGCTAGTCACTGGGCGCCCAGATCGTGAAGTGCTTATGGTCCAGGTTGCCCTGGACGCCGGTTGCCCGGCCGCCGCATTGGTCTAGGTTGCCCTAGACGCTGGTTGCCCAGCTCGTCAAGCTTCTAAATCCCACTAAAGCGAAAGCATGCTGCGGGCCCCACTACAACCCTAGGTTTATGGTTAACACCTAGCTACTTTAAAATTCTGTCGGCGTCCTGGCACAACGTCTTCACCCCGGCCCAGTCATGCTGTTTAATTCATCTTGTATGTATACTAATGTCTCTGCTCCTCTCAGAACCAGATTACTGAGTCACCGCCCTGGCGGGCATCACTCATCCTTTTTGGGGTAGGCTCCCCGCCCCTGCCTTCATCCATCGGCAGGAGACGAGATCCGCTCATCGCTGGACGGATCCGAAACGGGGCCTACGCCAAAGACTTGTTTAACTGATTCTATTCTGTACAAAGATTGTTAACTGATTCTATTCTGTCTACTGAGTCTTTCTGGTAGAAATGATAGCTTCAGCGAAAGTTCTACTAGGAAGACCCGTAGTGTAGCCTTTACTCCTCCCATGCTTACACGGAGCCAATCTTAGCTGCCTACTTTCGGGAAAGCCCCGCAATCCGATCATTCACTCATTCAATCAGCGCTAGCCTATAGGAATTCAGTGGGCTCTTTAAATATGTACCACCTAACACTGCTTCTGCTTCTCAGTACGCTGACTTTGACGTCCCCTCCACCTCCCCTCCAGCCACCTCTGCCAGCAGTCCACGTCAATCGGGCATGGTCTGCCTACCACATCATCTTCCTTCAGCCACCGCCACCAGTTGGTCCCCGCCCATTTGTGCCATGCACCCACAAACAGGTTGTACTGTATCTGCTAGCATGTCATTGCATTATGTTTGAATGTAAGTCCAGAAAGTGTTGCATGCACACGCACATGCACACATATGCACAAACATCCACACAGAAATACAAACACAGACATGCACATGCACACAGACTTACACACACAGACTTGCACAAACACACACGCACACACACACACACACACAAACATCCACCCACAAGCACACAAGCATCCACAGACAAACACCCACACAGAAATGCTCACTCACAAACAAAGAGGCACACAGTTATATGAACAGCTCATCTCACCTTAGACATGTGCTTATTTCTGTCAGCTAACGAGAGATGTGTGGAAAACCCATAGAAGCAACTGAAGGAAGTTGAATAAAACTGTACCTTGAGGCGCAGCCAAATGTTTTGAACAAAGAATTAGAACTATGAGTAAGAGTTATGACAAATAATGTGCATTTGAGGAAGAGGGATGATTTAACTCAAACAACACTTAGCATAAACAGCTTTAATAAAAAAGGCATCCATGTCATGTCTTGATATCTGTTTATTGTTTGCATGGGACACATAAGCATATACACATTGTTGACTCCACAGCAATAGAACACTGGCTTCTTCAGCCATTGGTAAGGTTTTCATTGATCCCTGAGTCATGTGGTTAAGAACCTCCCGACTATTCCGAGGTTGGACAGCTTCTCTCGGAAGCTTCTACACAGGAAGAAATAGATGAGTGGGTCCAGGCAGATGTTCGTGGCCGAGAGCCAGAGGGTAAAGTCCTTGGCCACCTTCAGCGATTCCCTCGTGCAACCGTGCTTGTTTTTTACCTGCATCTGCGTGTAAGGGATCCGTACGATGTAGTACGGGGCGAAACAGACCAGGAAGACCACAAGCACGATAAACACCTTTGCTTTGGTCTTGCATTTGCGTATCACATTTATACTCCCAGAGTTGTTGTATGACCGCAACACCGTCCGGGCTATGCACGTATAGCAGAACCCGATCACAAGCAGCACGACCCAAAACAGCCAGTTCAGCACTAAAATCACAGCCTTGTGGAAATCTCTTCCCACCTTGGTCTTCATGTCCATGCAGAGGTTGTGTGAGCTTACTGAGGGTGTCTCGCTGGTCAAGATCACGTTTGGCAGGGCGACCGCCCCCAGCATGACTGTCCAGGTGGCGATGGAGACGGTCCGGCCGAAAAGCAGGTTCTGGCCGAGCAGGCGGCCACACGGCTGGACGACCTTGAAGAAGCGGTCCAGGCTGATGAGGCCCATCAGCACGATGCTGATGTCCATGCAGAAGTAGAAGAGGACGTTGCCAAAGCGGCAGGTGAACGCCCGAAGCCCCAGAGATGCACTGGGCAGCTTGCTGGCAGCTTTGATGGGCAGTGTCAGCGTCATGAGCAGGTCAGCTGCCACCAGGTTCTTCAGGTACACTAAGAAAGTGGACTCGGTTCTGAGCTGCAGCAGGATCCACATCACTGTGACGTTCAGCACCAGACCCGGGACGAAGAGCAGGAAGTAGAGGCTCGGAACCACCACATCGACCATGCTGTGATTGATGCCACAGTCCTCATATCCATGCACGGAGGAGTTGTCTTGGTACTCAGAGGTGTTCATCATATCTATGCAGTAACAGAGTCAGACAAAGCTAAATGTGTAAGAATATCAGAGCATGCAGCAGACCAAGTGATGGATACAGGTTTTATTTTCTTTAGAACTTAGGCTATGTATACAAAACAATGCAATGAATACAGTATTTGGGTCAGGTTTCATATAAAACCTGCAATGGCATCACTCATTGTTATTGTTGGAGATGTTCCTGTTGTTCATGTCATATCTAATATTTAATATTTCATTGGCAAGTCTCAAGGAAAGAATAAAGTTAGGTATACTCACATGTCTCTCAGCAGCTGACAGAAACAAGACCAACACGTCCCTGGTGAAACGAGCTTCTCATGTATGTGTATGCCTTTGTTTGTGTATGTGCGTGTGTGTGTGTGTGTGTGTGTGTGTGTGTGTGTGTGTGGGGGGGGGGGGTTGCGTGTGAAAGTCTCTGAAGTCTTGTTCCTACTCAGTGTGGTTGACATGTTTGCTGTATGACTTTGTTCATATCCTGTGTGAGAGTCCTACATTCGATTTCTCAGTGTGTGCAGGTGTCTCTGGCATGAGCTAAAGCTATCTTGTGGTGTGGTGTGTGTGAGCATTGAGCTCAGTGTGTGCAATTGTCTCTGGCATGAGCTAAAGCTATCTTGTGTTGTGGTGTGTGTGAGCATTGAGCTCAGTGTGTGCAATTGTCTCTGGCATGAGCTAAAGCTATCTTGTGGTGTGCTGTGTGTGAGCAGTGCAAGTGTCTCTGACATGAGCTAAAGCTATCTTGTGGTGTGTGGGGAGCATTGAGCTCAACCACATGTCTTGCTCTTGGATCTTGTGTGCAGGATCTTGCTCACACATTAGCTAATAGAGTTTGCCTTGCAATTAAATGAGGTGTAACTTAGACTTTAGACTTTGCATGTAAATTAGGGCCCATTGTCTTGATTGTCTCAGTCAGACAGAGATGATGGTTCAGTTATAGGTTAAGTTTTTCCCATCAAGACAGCAATTCTGATATAAACCACTAGTCGGTGTATGTGGCCTTTTGCAGGTAGTATGCTCTTGTGTTACACTGGAGGGTTTTTGTGTACATTTTCCATAATCTGGTACAAACTGGAATGACTGAAGGATTGAAAGATCAGAAGCAAAGCAAAGGTTTGTCCCCATGAATCTTTATTTTTATTTACATTTGTTTTTACAGCATTTACATGTTGCAGGGGGAAAACCGTGACATGGATATGAGAGTTAGGAGACAAAGACAAGCTAGACTGTTTTTTGTTGTTGTTTTATTTGTGTGTGTAAATGTAAAGTGAATCAGATAAACATGCTCAGTGTCAGTACATGTAGTTTCTAATTGCATCTGATCCGGATCAATAATATCTTCATCTTGAGCATCGATATTATTTACTGACTTTATGAAACTTTTATTTAATTACTATGGAATTGGGCTAAACACTTCCATTTTAAAAACTAACTAAAATAGTCTGTTCACCACCACATCTAGTCTTACATGTCTTACTTGCACATATTGATGTCAAGAATATGAACTCTACTATTGATTATTGATCTGTTAAACATATATTGAACATAAAATCAACAAATGGTGGTGCTCTAAGCAATGTAGGGTAACATCACTTCTGTTGACATTCAAACAAAACAGAGCTAGCTCGTCCCTCCCTCCCCTGCAACTGAAATGTTTGCTGTATGTGACAAGAAATGTTTTAGCTTAGAAACCGTATAACATCGCTTAGAGCACCTTTAACATAAAACGTGAAATCCCATGTAATCACTGCCAAAAATAAAACGTGGTTTGCTCGTAATAAAACTAGTTACTGTTGTAGTCAGTACTAACATTCAAATCATAACAAAGACAGGATAACTTGAATGCTTATTAGAACTTGATTAGAAACATATAACACTCCAGCCTGCATACCTGCCTCTCTTGTTTTGACACAATGGAGAAACCGCATGCACATTTGTAGGTTCCAGCCAGGCGATACCTCTCAGTGGTGTTTTGAAGACATTCCACGCAACACTTTCTACTGATTTAGACGTTATTATCTCTCTGTCATGGATCAAGAGAGAGTTCCCAATCCATGAAGTGCTGACTCATGTTATTGTCTCTCTGTGGTGGACCAAGCGAGAGTTCCTAATCCATGAAGCGCTGACTCATGTTTTCCTCAAGCACTGGTTGTGTCCTGTAAGGATATCCATAGTGCAGAGGAGCCATGTCCAGGCACCACAGACCAGCATGGACGACACCTGCTTAACTGGCATAACCTGAGGCACCACAGACCAGCAGGGACGACACCTGCTTAACTGGCATAACCTGAGGCACCACAGACCTGGAGAACTCATAACACTCTGCCGTTTTACATGAAGGGAGGTGTCCGCAGACAGTTCAGTCAGCATCTGGTTAACCTTGTGTCCAGCTAATCAAGAGCACCGTTAATGAGTTCAATTAGGCACAGAGAGCAGAGGAGCATGAAAACATATGAAGTGACCATGCTAAAGGAACATTACATTACATTACATTACATTTAGCAGACACTTCTTGACCAAAGTGACTTACATATGCCAGCTATATTACAAGGGATCACATTGTCCCCGGAGCAACTTGGGGTTAAGTGCCTTGCTCAAGGGCACAAGGGTGGAAGCAGAGAATTGAACCAACAACTTTCAGGCTACTGCACACTAGCCCAGCTCCTTAACCACACTACCACCGCCCTACAGGCTACTGCACGCTAGCCCAGCTCCTTAACCACACTACCACCGCCCCACATGTGCGCTATCTGAGGTGAGGAGACCTGTACATCTCAGATTAACCCACCTGATTAACCGATGGCCAACCATGGAGAGCCACACCTGACTAACTAGACAGAGTTCAACATTAAGGGTAAACACCAGAGGAGCCTCAAAACCGAGTGCTAAGTGGGCTGCAAAGTTCCCTGTAACGTTCAGTGTGTTGGTAGTTATTTTAAGGGAGAGCTCAGGAAAGAACAAGACTGGTCACCTGGCACTACAGCAGTCCAGAAGAGTCTTTTTAAAAGCACTGTGGACAACTCGTCGTATCAATGCCTACAGACTCACTCCTAACTTGTCACATACTTGCGCTTGGTCAGCATCCCTTGTCATCATCTGTCAACACACCGGGTATCCCTTCATGATCAATTTTCAATGTACAAGAGATTTGGATAGACTGGATTTCTGTGGGGAATCGACCTGACTGCACATAGAAAACTATAGGGGCTGTTATAGACAATTGAGAAAATCGTTTTTACTCACAGGTGATAAAACATGATTAATATATGTACATTCTCTCCATAAGGCACCTTTATTGTGCATTATTATACGGCTCTTCACAATGCAAGTAGAACGCACATTGATTTGAATGGGATTTCCCAAAGTTCTACTGGTCATTATTTTAGTCTAAGGACCTCCAAATAATGACCGCTGTCAATGGCAACGGATTTTCATTCAAAAGTGAAGGTAGACGGTTGATCAGCTGTGTTCTAAAGAACGTTTGATTCAATTTCAGTGTGTGTTGCAAACTATTTGTTTCTCAGCAAAAGCCGCAACGAAACGGTAACAAATAAATGTAAAAGAGACATATCGTGGAGTTTATTTTTTTGCTTTGGCAAGTAGCCGTATAATAAGCAGGATAATGTATAGAATGCCGGTCATTATTGGGAAAATAAGTCCCTTCAGGGTGAAGCAAGACGGTTTGCCCTGTCGGGACTTATTTTCCCAATAATGACGGGCATTCTATACATTAACCCTTACATAGCTATGTAGTTGTCTTAGATGAAGAGAGAGTTAAATGTATGAGAAGGCACCAGATTAAAGCTGACGGCTGTGGCCTGCTCTCACAGCGGGCTGGAGGACTCCCTGTGGTGTGTGGTGGCCGTGTTGGTGTCAGTGCCGAGCTCACGGAGCTTGCGGCAACGCCCGGGGGCCAAGCGCAGCGTGCTGAAGAGCGTCGTGCGGAAGGACTTGCAGAGGAAGAAGTAGATGAGCGGGTCCAGCAGCGAGTTGAGCGAGGACAGCCAGAGCGTGCTCTCCTTCAGCTGGAAGAAGACCAGCTTGTGGCGGCAGTCGAAGAGTCGCCCGCGCGTCTGGCTCATGGTGTAGGGCACGCGGGCGAAGTGGAAGGGCACGAAGCACACAAAGAACACCGCCAGCACCAGGAAGACGTTGGCACGCACGCTCTTCTTGTGCCCGCCGCCGCCGCTGCTGCCCTGGGGGCCTCGGACGGTGCCCGCGCGGGTCTGGGTGCTGGGGTCAGAGCCACGGGTGCGGGCGTACGAGTTGTAGAGCTCCTTGGTGATGAGCGTGTAGCACACCACCACCGTCACCAGGTTGCCCCAGAAGATGACCTGGCACACGTGGTTGACCACCTCGTGCCAGCGCAGGCCGAACTCCGTCTTGAGCTCGCTGCACTTGAAGTGCGACGAGGCCGGCGGGCGACTGGTCAGCGCCACGTTGGGCAACGCCAGGGCCAGCAGCGTCATCCAGATACCGGCCGACAGAAACTTCCGGCGCTTGAGCCGGGCAGCGTTGGTGCCCACGAACGGGCGCAGAGTCTTGCGGCAGCGGTCCACGCTGATGAGACCGAAGAAGAGGATGCTGACGTACATGGTGAGGTAGAACAGCACGGAGGAGACGCGGCACACGAACACGCGCACGCCCGCCGAGGCCAGGTTGGCGTCCGCCAGGATCTTGAAGGGGAAGGTGAGCGTCATGAACACGTCGGCCACCACGATGTTCTTCAGGTAGATGATGAAGTGCGAGCGGCTGGGGATGCTGAAGAACACCCACACCGCCAGGCCGTTGAGCGACAGCCCCACCAGGAAGAGGAAGGAGTACAGCACGGGGAACACCGTGGTCTTCAGCACGTTGTCACGGGAACAGGTCACATTGCCGCTGCTGTTCGCCATCACGGAGGACATCACGGGGACTACTGGGTCATCCCTGCGTCAGAGAGACAAACGTCTTAAAGACAGCTTAAAGCCATATGTAAAACACAGCTTAAAGCCATATGTAAATTAGAAAAGACATCTTAAAGCCATATGTAGAAGTCTAATTAAAGACAGCTTAAAGCCATATGTAAAAGTCTAATGAAAGACATCTTAAAGCCATATGTAAAAGACATCTTAAAGCCATATGTAAAAGTCTAATTAAAAAAGACATCTTGAAGCCATATGTAAAAGACATCTTAAAGCCATATGTAAAAGTCTAATTAAGAAAGACATCTTAAAGCCAAAGTAAAAGTCTAATTAAAAAAATATGATTTTAATGACAAGTAATGTGTAGACAGAGAGTAACACACACCAAAGCACTATTAATGAGGTGCTGACCTCTGATGATAAACATACAAGTAGGAAGAGAATGTGGCACATTCTGGCTCCAAATATATTGTTTTTATTGGATAACATTTCGCCTGTGATGCCTTCTTCAGATCCAATTATGCGCGGATCTACAGGGTGGCAAATGGTGGCAACTGCCACCCCTGGGACACAGTCTTGCCACCCCTGTTGCCACCCCATTTATAAATCAGATAATATTTTTTATTATATTTAGTATATTTTATGTTCATACATGTTGGACTGTGAGAAGGTGTGAAACCCGCACCAAACTCCTCTCAAACAGAAATCGCCGATTTAGAATCCCCCGCCCCCTCACATTGGTTTCACCCATCACCATCAGCGCAGTGACCCCCGCGAAATTTCACCATTGGCAGCAGATTGCACAGTGCATGCAACTATGTGTCAACTGTCTGTAGGCCTACAACGAAGTGATAAGTTTGACCACCAAGTCCATAATCAGACCCATAGTCAGTCCATAAATCAGTTAACCCGGCAACAACCTCACTGTTAGTCTACGTCATTTACATCCGCAAGACTTTGTCTCATCGAATTTTTCCGATGATGGTCAGGTCAGATAATAAGGGCATGCTCATGCGTAGCTTAACGTTTAAAGTCTATTTGTGTGTGTCGCTAGTTTATAACCTTTGATTGTAAATACTGCTGTCAATGTCAACCCATTAATACACGTGATAATTCAACACGGGTTCTCAAAATTGTCATGCATCCACTTTCCCAGCATCTACAGTATGACTATCCAAATGTGGTCGACATGTCAAATCAAACTAGAATATCTAATCGGTGTCAAGCTGGTGGGGGTTGCGTTTTTCTTTTTCCTTTCTTTTCATATGTGGTGTAAATCAATCTACACAAGTAAAGTAGCCTACAGTTACATGACTGAAATTCTACTCAATCACAATAAGTAAAAGTAGCCTACTATTTTCAAACAAACCCTACTCAGAGTAGGCTATAGACTAGACGTTTGATGATGTCAAAGCACATCACATATGAAGCTTTGTGCATGAGATGTAATTGCTTAGATTCCAGTTAAATCTTCCAGTTTCATTGGGTGATAGATTTCAGATTTGCTGGTAGATGAACCAACAAGCTGAGGCCAGCACAGGAGTTTGTGTCCTCAAGAAATTAACATGTTGCTTGTTCACTCGTGTTTGAGGTCGTTTCTTAATAGGATATTTATAAAGGTACTTTAATACAGTATACATGTACTTCATTATTCACCACTTTGTGAGTGAGTGAGTAGCCTAAATTGTGAATGGCAAAACATAACATTTGGCACTAAAGATCAGGGACTGAGGGGGACCGATTTCCATTTAGGTTCGTTCTGAGCAAAAACATAATTTGGTATCATAATATTATAATACCTATATAATATTAGGTCTTAAAAATAATAGCCTAACGTAAAGGCACAGAAAATGTCTTTGCTTTAAGCCTTGCAATAGCCTAACCTATGTATGGTGCTACCAACTGCATGACAGGCCTATAAATATTTGCCTAGTGTCTCTGGTATCTTATTTCACAAATTGTTTCAGTAATTTAGACTACATACTTGGAAAAGGCAGTTAGATAGTGTTGGATATTAATATTCTTTTTTTTATCAACTAGTAGTTCTAGCCAATTATGCAGGGGAGATACCGATTCATAACATCTGACTAAATTCATCTTATAAGGGGTCTGGGGAACACTGTGTGGGCAGGTGACTTTCCAAGCCTATGGAGTTTTGAATAATATTCAAACAAAGGTTAATCGGAATGATAAATACTGTTATTAACCGGTTATCCAAAATTGAAAATGACGTTTTTTTTACTCCGGAACATTTGGTTTTGCTCCTGTTTTCAGTTACGTCCTTCCAAAAACTGTGTTCGTTTCCGGTTTTCATTTTCATTCTTTGAACCGTTTCTAATCCCTGCTAAAGATATTTGGCCTTTAATTGTAGTGGGGGTTGAAGTAAAAACCTTCCAAAGAATTAAATAATTGAATTAGATACCCATACCCAGTACTTAGTTATTGTCCACCAGTGTGTGTGTTTGCATGTTTATTAGTGAGGTGGTAGATAATTACAGTACATTCTTGTTATGTACATTTTAAATTGTTGTATTATAATAAATCCAAAAATAATGTTTTGACTAAGAAGGTACTTACTTGACTGAGTCTTTATTGAATCAGATGGAAATGTTTTGATAGTCACAGTCATGGTTATCATTGCAACAATTCTGCATTAGAATCTTGTTTCAATTCAGATACCTAAATCTACCGCTTATTTTGTATGACTAAATTTGTCCATATTCCCTCAAAACTCACTAAAAGACATCATTTGAGGGGTCATGTTTTAAAAATACCCCCAAATCCTCATAATCTTGTTTCAATCCATATAACCTAAATCTATTTATGGCTTATTTTATAAATGTATCCATATTCCCTCAAAACTAACTAGAAGAAATCATTTGAGGGGTCATTTTTTAAAAGAATTCTCTGGGGGAACATACCTCCAAACCCCCCTAGAATTGCTTTTTGACACTGTATAATTTAAGTACAGACTACACAGACTGTATAGTGATTACACAGAGAAAGAAATTCACATATTAAGACCCACACCATCCAAAACGCCAGCTACATCTCCGATTTGCCTCCCACCTCGCGTAATGTAATGTAGACAAAACATATTCAATGAAATCCGAATTTTAAGTTTTGAATAATGTCCATGGCCCCCCTCCTGGAACCTCATGCCACCCCTTCGCCAGCCCAGAAAAAATCTCTAGATTCGCCCCTGGATACAATAATAAACATTTAGAGCCGGAGTGTCTAAATAAAAGTGTATTTAGTAAAGCTCCCCCAATCTACTGATAATGCGTGCATGGACACATTAAGAGCCGGACACATTAAAACCATTTCAAACTATTTCACAGTAAAGAGCATTATTAACTGGAAAAGTCTGCCTCTGTAAAGTGCTATCACAGTTAATAAACAAGCTGGAGGTCATGGCGAACCTTACATAGTTCCTCGGAGGTCTGAGTCAACTTGTCACATGTCACAGAGCCTTAGGGAGAGAGTGAAAGAACAAGTTGCAAAACACATCAAATAATGCAAAACATGAGTAGTGTAGTAGTGAAATTAGAAATCACTAAGGAGTCTTCTGAAAAGATAAAAATGTTACATTGCTTACTGTAATAAAAATATATATTTAGTTGATTATTATTTATCTCTAAAGCACAAATGACTACTGGATACATGCTGTATGGTATCAATCATAGAAAAGGCAGTTTTGTTTTTCTCATAGAACCCACAGTAGTTGTTCCTAAAGAACTAAAAAGCTGTTGAATGGCTGGTGAACAAAAATAGATTTTTACAAAGGATTCATTCGTTCAAAGTGTGTGTGTGTGTAGTGGATTCATTCATTCAAAGTGTGTGTGTGTGTGTGGAATAGGTCTGTTTGTGTTCAGGAGACTCCCTGATCTCTTACCTCTCACCGCTCTCTGAGTCCAGGAGTGGTGGTTGTGGAACCAGACCCAGACAGTTAGCCGGACAGCCGGTCGGTCAGTCAGGAGAGCACATGAGGAGAGCAGCCAGGGCATGTGTGCTCCCCACACTCTGCAGACACACATATACAACACAACACAACACTGGGCAGCTTTCAGTCACACTGGGCAGCTTTCAGTCACACTTCTGCATTCAGTTTCCTGACACGTGGGGAGAGAGAGAGAGAGAGACAGAAGACGGAGAGAGCGTGAGAGAGAGGATGGAGAGAGAGAGAGAGTGGAAAGAGAGATAGATAATCTAACGTACACAATGACTCCACCACTTCGACCTTGTGCTGACACTGCACCACAAATGCATTGGGTGTGCATGTCTGGTTAGAGAGAGAGAGAGTGACTGTGTGTGTGTGTCTGTGTGTGTGTGTGTGAGAGTGACTGTGTGTGTGAGTGACTGTGTGACTGTGTGAGTGACTTGTGTGTGTGTGAGTGACTGTGTGTGTGTGTGTGTGTGTGTGTGTGTGTGTTTTGTTAATAGCTGTGTCAACAGCAAAAAAAAAAAACCCTGAGTTTATGCACAGGACAGGGACAGGTGCCAGCAGTACATTTCCTAGGTCAGTGATGCATATCTGGGAGCAACTGCCCTCAAGGGACTTAATAGTCAAAAAGCTTAGAAATGAAACAGGGGCCCCGGCCGTGGAGCGACTGGCTGGGGCACCCGCACCGTACGTCAGCGACCCGGGACCGATTCCCGCCCCATGGTCCTTTCCAGATCCCACCCCGACTCTCCCTCCCACTCACCTCATGTCACTCTCTACTGTCCTGTCCTTAAAGGCATAAAAAGGGCAACAAATATACTTTAAAAAAAAATTTGAAACAGGATCCAAAACAGAAACAAAAACATGGATAAACAGGTCAAACAACCAAAAATAAACTTTCGATCTAAACACAGCACAGGGAAAGAGGAAGCTGCCCAAGATGTTAGCAGCACCTTGGTGGCAAACTTCCCTTTCATTCTACTGTGTGAAGTGGGGTTTGTCTGGGCCGCTGCCCAATGTGCTGTATCAGAGGTGTCAGCCAGTTTCCATCCGAGCCATAAAAAGAGCATAAGCGTCTGAGCGACTGTGGCTGTGCTGTGCGGATGGATGCCAGGGTGGAGCAGACTGGCGCTGTGCTGTGCGGATGGATGCCAGGGTGGAGCTGTGCTGTGCGGATGGATGCCAGGGTGGAGCAGACTGGCGCTGTGCTGTGCGGATGGATGCCAGGGTGGAGCAGACTGGCGCTGTGCTGTGCGGATGGATGCCAGGGTGGAGCAGACTGGCGCTGTGCTGTGCGGATGGATGGCAGGGTGGAGCAGACTTGAGGCTGTGCGGATGGATGCCAGGGTGGAGCAGACTGGCGCTGTGCTGTGCGGATGGATGGATGCCAGGGTGGAGCAGACTTGAGGCTGCAGTGTTCCATGGGAAGAGGTGGAGGGGGAAGAGAGGGACGTGGATCCAACATGTCGGACTTTAGTCTTACAGCTGCTGCATACACACTATCTAACAACCACTAAACACGGAGGACTGCTGTATGTTCACTATCACTAACAACCACTATATGAATTTAAAGCCACTCCACAGTCTAACTATAACCACATGCCATATCTATGATGTGCACAAAGACACTCCACTGTCGCTCTGTTGGTCTATAACCACATGCCATATCTATGATGTGCACAAAGACACTCCACTGTCGCTCTGTTGGTCTATAACCACATGCCATATCTCTGATGTGCACAAAGACACTCCACAGTCGCTCTGTTGGTCCATAACCACATGCCATATCTTGTGCCCAAAGCCACTCCACAGTCGCTCTGTTGGTCCATAACCACATGCCATGTCTTGTGCCCAAAGCCACTCCACAGTCGCTCTGTTGGTCCATAACCACATGCCATATCTATGATGTGCACAAAGACACTCCACAGTCGCTCTGTTGGTCCATAACCACATGCCATATCTTGTGCACAAAGCCACTCCACAGTCGCTCTGTTGGTCCATAACCACATGCCATATCTTGTGCACAAAGCCACTCCACAGTCGCTCTGTTGGTCCATAACCACATGCCATATCTTGTGCCCAAAGCCACTCCACAGTCGCTCTGTTGGTCCATAACCACATGCCATATCTTGTGCACAAAGACACTCCACAGTCGCTCTGTTGGTCCATAACCACATGCCATATCTTGTGCCCAAAGCCACTCCACAGTCGCTCTGTTGGTCCATAACCACATGCCATATCTCTGATGTGCACAAAGACACAGAGGTCAGATATCAGCGCCCACTACATGTCTCAGTTTAGACACACTTACCTGTTAGCCCACTCATCTGTGCCCCTTCACACGGATGCTGCAGGAGAGGAACAGCAGCATTCAGATGACGTTGACTTTGATGGTCATTTTCCTACTAGCCTACCACAGATATCTGGAGACTCGGTCAGGATGATGGTCAATCAGGAAACAGGCTTCGTTCAGATTCACGCATGTCTCTAACTAGACAGAGAACTATCCTAAGCTTAATATACAGTAATGCGTCTGTTTCAACTTCTAGAATCTGGGAGGAGATGGATAAAGAGAGTGGGGAAAGAGAGAGAGAGAGAGAGAGAGAGAGAGAGAGAGAGAGAGAGAGAGGGGAGTGATGGTCACCTGGACTAACACATTTAATATGTGGACGTGCATGAGCACTGGCTGGCGGGGCGCTGGTTTACTGTGTAAACAGACGGAGAGAGAACCTGATATGTCCCTCAGCGTCTCAGATGGCCTGCTCTAAATCCCTCCTTTGTGTCCAGGCCCTTTGTGCCCAGGCCCTTTATGGACATTCTGTCATCGCCAACAACACCAGGGCTCTTGTGTGTTTGAAAATGGATTATTGCCACTCGTGTGTAAACTGCGTGCAGGTTTTACCAAAGGCTTCCTAACAGGTGGAGGTACTTACCTTTTTGTTACGTAGAACACACCTTCAAGTTTATTTGTGCTGGGAATCAGCTCAGACCATGTAAAATACCCTCTTATTCCAGACAGTGCAGGCAATATTAGGTTACAGCACACAAAACTAAGTGACTGCACACAACATTCCCAGAATGGACAGAGTGGACATCATGCCGATTAGCATAATGGAGAAACAGCGGGTGTAGGTACAGCGGGTGTAGGTAGTACACTGTTAGCTGGGCCTGGATCCATCATGAACCTGAATCTGATTATGATTGTTTTTCCAGAAAGACTGTTAACATAAAATACATATAGGCCTAGGTCTGTGGTGTTTGACCTCATTTCAAATGAGTCTTTAATATTAGTATGACTTTGGTGCCCGAATCTGGGACTTCGTTTTATGGTGTGTAGAGTTTACACAAGGCTCGGAAAACATTAATGCCCATGATCCATTATGCCATTATGACATCAGCATTCTAAGTTCCCAGAGTTCCGCAGCCAGCTTGTAGCTGCTCTAATTAAAATAGGATATGTGGAAACGACATGCGGATTGTTGCTCTTGCTACTTGCTCACCATGGCGACGAGATGGAGTAATGTCTTGTTGACGTGCTCGTAATGTCCTGGATAAGTTACATATCCCTCCTGGACACAAATGTTTTATGCACTTTGATATGACATAATCTTGTTTTATGACATTCAGCATGGGTCATCTAATAAAAACGAGAGGTGGTACGTTTCCAGATGTAAACAGAGAACTCTGGCTCCAGGGTGAAGTAGAGAGCTGGTCTGGGTCTTTTACATGGAGAGCCACACTTCACGAGGGTCCCAATTTGTCAAGATAAGCCCTGAAGCAAAACTAGTAGAACTGTTAATGACCCTGTGCTGTAATTGACCTGTATGGAGAGATACTTATGATGAACAAACAGACAACCATACAGTATAAACCTATGCAGAGGAGGACACAAACACATCTGCAGAAACCACTCTTGCTATACACACTGACATGGGTGGGTGAGAGAGAGAGGGAGGGGGAGAGAGAGAGGGAGAGAGAGAGGGAGGGGGAGGGAGGGAGAGGGAAAGAGAGAGAACACAGATCTGTAGGTACTGTGTGCATATAAAGAGAGAAAAGTCAATTCCTCTTGTTAGCACCTCAACACACACAGACACACACACACACACACACACACACACACATCTGTGTCAATGTGTCTCTCCTGAGACAGTAGCTGCTTAGACAGGGGATGTTGTATAGCTTGAACAGCTGTCCTGTGTTGGCCTGCACTTTAACCCCCAAAGACAGTTAAACGACATTAGGCATGGACATAGTAGTGTGTGTCTCTGTGTGTTTGTGTGTGTGTGTGTATGGACACTGCAGTGTGTGTCTGTGTGTGTGTGTGTGTGTATGGACACTGTAGTGTGTGTGTGTGTGTGTGTGTATTAGACATGGACACTGTAGGGACTCCCATTTGCCATTTGGACACAAAGCTGCTCTATTCAAGACCAACAGCCTGTGACTAATACCAGCCCTCCCATGCACTCACTAGACACCCATTACAATATACTATTACTGTATACTATATATATATTGTAACAGCATATTGTACTTGATAGTGACATACTGTACATTCTGCTATCACAAAAGGCAAAAAGAAAAAGAAATATCAGAACTAATAGAAGAAGAGCAGATAGCTAACAAACATTCAGAAAAAGTCCTGTTGGCAAATTTGAGGAAAAGTCGGTAAAGGGGCTATTTTACACAATTTGAGGGTGCTGAATTCAAATATTTTGTTTACCAAGCTCAATTTTGAGTTTTAAGCTTGCTAATTAGCATAATTAGCATAATTCACATACTTTTTGGTTTTGCCATCAGATTTCATAGGAATTGCAAAAAATAAGGCATTAATATACTCCGAGGGATTGAGGGTAATTGGGGTAGGAATTACCCCAATTACCCTCAAGTAGCAAGTGAAAATAAGCTAAAATTAAAATATAAATTGAAATAATAGATAAAAGTCAGTATGACGTTTAGAAACAAAATAGATTCCTTGATAATAAATTGATAGAATAGTACTGTAGGTGACTGCTAATTTTTCTGTAGAAAGTCCTTTGTCACTAACTATTATGAACAGTTGTCAGTCATTACAGAGGATTTACACTGTATTTTTTTTTTTTTTTACTGTAAAGGCGACTGTGCTTGCCTAGTTAAAACATCTCACTGCAGAAAAATGGAAGAGTGTGCATGTTTGAGGAGTGCTGAAGAGTGCTATGGAGATTGCATTATTTGCAAAGAATTTAGACAAGATATCCTTTATAGTGCAACAAAAAGAAACATTCTCCAGTGCATCATTACTGCATATGATGCTGAAAGGAAAGTGGACCTAGGACAAATCCTCAGCTATGAAGTGATTAATGTCCCTGTACTGTAGCTATTGCAGATAGTAATGGTTATTTGTGAAGTGAAAATAAGTCTATCCTCACAGTTGCTGTCTAGCAATGTGGAATGTCCAGTAGTGATCACTGCAAAAACTGCTCATTCAACACTGGTAATAGATGCCAAAGAAATCCCATAAACACTGGAAGGCCTAGGGTAGCCTACATCAGATGGCCTAAAGATTAGCAGCATTAAGTGATTTGCATGCAGTAATTTGAACACTGACCTTGATCTAGCCTACTTTGGCTATTTAAAGGTAATTTATTGCCAAAACACCACACAATATAAATGAGCTATAACAAACAATAAAGGATTTAATCACACACAAACTACTATTTTGCTGACTACAAAAATAATAATTATGTAGAAAGTTTAGAAGTTTAAAACCCAGAATTGACCAAAAGTGCACCAAATTCAACACAAATGACTCAATACACTTGGAGGAGGCCTGCGTCCTTTCTTTTCCAGATATTTTATGATTTGGATATCGTTTCAGTATCGAGTATAAAAATATTTATGGCAGGCATTGTATCGAAGTCATACTTTTCGGTATTGTGACAACACTATGCCAGAGCCACTCTGTTTTCTAGATGTCGAGGATCGGAGGCTCTACCACCAACAAGTGATGCTGCCCAATGGCATATTAGAAGAGCACATTATCAAGCTCTAGTATGGAGGCAAGCACACGTGGGGGCAGCCGTGGCCTACTGGTTAGCGCTTCGGACCTGTAACCGGAGGGTTCGAACCGCGACCGGTAGGCACGGCTTAAGTGCCCTTGAGCAAGACACCTAACCCCTCACTGCTCCCCGAGTGCCGCTGTTGTTGCAGGCAGCAGGGGCGCCTGGAGGAATTAATGCTATGGTACGCACACCCATCACCCCCCCCCCCCCCCCCCCCCAAAAAAAAAATACTGTCCCCCACGCGTGGACAGTATTTTTCCTTTAGGTTCG